>NW_024880025.1:5000-43000 GCF_900700415.2 Clupea harengus
ACACACACCCCCATCCATATTAACGGGACGGAGGTTGAACGTGTCGCCAGCTTCAAGTTCCTGGGTGTCCACATCTCTGAGGACCTCTCTTGGACCCTCAACACCTCAACCCTGGTCAAGAAGGCTCAACAGCGTCTCTTTTTCCTGAGGAGACTGAAGAAGGCCCATCTGTCTCCTCAGATTCTGGTACATTTCTACCGCTGCACCATTGAGAGCATCCTTACCAACTGCATATCAGTATGGTATGTCAGCTGCTCTATTGCGGACCGGAAAAAACACTGCAGAGGGTGGTGAAAACTGCCCAACGCATGACCGGTTCCTCACTCCCCACCATTGAGGCTGTCCAGAGCAAGAGATGTCTGCGTAGGGCGTGCAGCATCGTCAAGGACAGCTCACACCCCAGCCACAGACTGTCTGCCCTCCTCCCCTCTGGGTGGCGCTACAGGGTCCTCCGTTTCCGGACCAGCAGGTTCAGGAACAGCTTCTTCCCTGCTGAACTCTGCACCATGGTGAGAGAAGAAGAGAGAAGAGAGAAGAAGCACAGGGAGTATCTCTGTTCCAGCACACTCATGCCCTCAAGGACAAGAACTACCACCTTAGTCCTTCCTAATATTTCACATGGCATGCTTTACACAATAACATTTCTTCTTCTTCTTCTTCATCTTTCATCCTTAACTCCTATGTGGCGTGTAGGACCGACACTATGGACCTCCACCTCTCCTTTGCTACTAGGTCTATCTCTTCAATAACATTTGCAATACGCATCATTTCTAACACATCATAAACATGGATCATAAAACACACAGCCCGGTAGCGGTCCTGAAATTGTGATGCCATTCTATGGCCACACCCACACACCCACCCCCCACAAGTTCACATCTATGACTCTGACTTACTTTCTCTGACTTACAATGGCTTTACGCTCATAGATCATGTCATCTTTAGTTTTCACCGGATCCACAAACAACTTCTTAGTGAGGGAGCGCGTGAAATGAGGTGACATTTATCAGCGGACATTTCTGGGCCCACCAGTTTCTGAAATGAATGGATAGTTAAAATAATAAGAAAAAATCTTTGACAATACAGACTTAAGTTATTGTGTTACAGTCATTTTAGAACCAAAGGCACATACATATTTCACTGAGCTGTCTTTTATGTCTGTGTGAACTTGAAGTTGAAGAGGAGACGAACCAGAAAGTCTTGATAATGAAGATCAAGTTATTTACCAATTTATTTTCTATTTATCTTACAAGTTACAAGTATTGTATTGTCAGATGCAAACAGTAACAGTATCTGCCATTGTTGTTGGCATATGAAGGTATACATACATTGGAATGAAACAACATTGCACACAAGTACTGAACACGGGGTAATAGGTGACTGTCTGTGCTGCCATGTCATGCTGTCCTGATCGGACCTGATCGGATCATGAAGAGATGAATACATGTGAGCTCAGGCATCAATCTCAGGTCTGCCAGGTGGGATACTGGATAAGTGGAGGCTGGGAGCACTTACATGAATATGCTGAGGCCAGTGCCTCCAGTGGCAGCTGGGAGCACTTACATGAATATGCTGAGGCCAGTGCCTCCAGTGGCAGCTGGGAGCACTTACATGAATATGCTGAGGCCAGTGCCTCCAGTGCCTCCAGTGGCAGCTGGGAGCACTTACATGAATATGCTGAGGCCAGTGCCTCCAGTGGCAGCTGGGAGCACTTACATGAATATCATGAGGCCAGTGCCTCCAGTGGCAGCTGGGAGCACTTACATGAATATGCTGAGGCCAGTGCCTCCAGTGCCTCCAGTGGCAGCTGGGAGCACTTACATGAATATGCTGAGGCCAGTGCCTCCAGTGGCAGCTGGGAGCACTTACATGAATATGATGAGGCCAGTGCCTCCAGTGGCAGCTGGGAGCACTTACATGAATATGCTGAGGCCAGTGCCTCCAGTGGCAGCTGGGAGCACTTACATGAATATCATGAGGCCAGTGCCTCCAGTGGCAGCTGGGAGCACTTACATGAATATGCTGAGGCCAGTGCCTCCAATGCCTCTAATGTAAATGTGTTGTGTATGTGAGGGGCAGCAGACCTTTGGACAATAGATCTTTGATATGGCTTCCCCTTCTCATCCATTCAGCTAAGACTGTAGGGCTGAACAATTTGGGAAAATAATCTAATTGCGATTTTTTACCAAAATATTGCGATTGCGATTTAATATGCGATTTTTTTTTTCCTCTTTTTTTCCCCAACAAAACGTAATGAATGATTTAAATATGAAAAACACAATATTAGATACATTTAGTGTAAAATATTCTTTCCCACATTTTACATTTTTATTTAACTGCTCATTACAGAAACAAGAACAACAAATCGGTGGCTTTGCCACTGTGCATTTAAGTAATTTAAAAAAAGTAATTTTAAGTATAAACACTAGGCATGCACTTTTTAAACACTGTGTTCAAAATGTACCATCTTAAAAAAAAAAAAAAAAAATATATCATTTTTTTTTTTTTTTTTTAGACCACGTTTTTTAATCGCGAACGTTGCGGTTAGAAAATCGCGTTCTATCATATCGCGATTAAATCGCAAATGCAATTAATCGTTCAGCCCTAGCTAAGAGATGGCTCATTTACAACTACATGCAACTACAATAAAGGTTGAGATATACTGAATGATAAGTCACATGAATGATATGAGATTCTTTTGAATGAAGAGTGCATTACAAATAAAATAAATTATTATTAAATTATTATTATGTCAGATTCTGGAACTCCTTGTAATGAATGTTCCGTTTTAAACAGTTGTGCACTGTTGTGTATTCTGCACCCTTGCTATCTTTATGTAACTAAAATCCGCATGCACCATGTCTGCCAATCATAACTAAATATAACTCATCAAAACTAAAAATAAACAAAATGCCCGTACACCTTGCCAGGCAGCCTACCCTTCTAGATCATATGATGCTAACACTAATATTACCCACTATTAATTGTTTATCTAAATGTATCTCTTCATCTGTTTATCAAATTGATCTTTACTAACCAAATTTCCTCTCTTACAGCGTGACCTTTGCCTGCACATGGCGGTGGCTGTGGAAACATTCTTCCTTATCAGCATATCCATTAGGTACATATATGCCATATATATATATCACAGAGGATAGACTGTGATTATGTAAATGTGTATATAAATGATTAAGGCACCACCTCTTTTCTCTACTTACCTATATCAATCAAATCTTTTTCAGTGATTCCATCAATTAAATCCCTCTCATCCTTGAATCCAAGGTCAAGAAAACTCTTGTAGTATTGTTGAAGTCTGTGGTCTTGAGGCTACCAGCGTTCAATTTTTGCACATGTGCAGACTAAAATGCTGCACCTTTTCCTGTAAGTGAAAGCAAACATCAGTAATGAAACAAAAAGTATGAACTCAGAAGTCAGAACTCAAACGACGTCGCAGTTGTCTCCAAGGTAACTCGGTTCTGCTTTTCTAATTACTAGCTTAATCACTAAATACTGATCAGTGTGTAATAAGTGTTGAGGGGTAAAGGTTCTACAGGGAGGAGAGTGCATAATAATGTTGCAAGTCTTTTCCACAAAATTGCTCTATTTCAATCATGCGTTTGTTTGGGACGGCTTAATGATTTTCTTCATACAGCTTAAACAAATCCCACAAATCACATTTGAATGATTCAAACGTAAATTAAACTAAATCTGTTTTATTTTCTAAATGGTACCTGCTAGCTTCTAGATGTTATAAACATTAAATGGTAGTTTCAATTAGATATCAGTAGGCTAGTCTGTGGAAATCCCGCGTAACAAAACAAAAGTGAAAGTGTGAGAGATTTTTTTCCAGTCCCATACAATCACGTCTTTAGCCAAGTTTGTGCGTGTGTGTGTATGTGTGTGTATGTGTGTGTAACTACTCGGCGCTCATAACACTCAAATGTAGATGACCAGAGATTTGTTGTTCGTGAACGAATTTGTCTTCAGTCAACTTAGTTCACTTACGCTTAGTTCAGTTTCGATTAGTTCATGTTCGCTAGGCTTTTTTATTATACTAGTTTGCAGCAGACTTGTCCTCGCAACGATTTTACGAATATTCTTCTCTGAGAGGGAACATTAGAATGCGCCAGCCCACGGAGTCCGCCACGGACGACCCTCCTGCTAGCAGCAGTTCAGCTGGGATCAGCATCGCTGCCCTCAGTGGTTTGTCAGCAACCATGCAACAGGTAACCTACATTGTGTACACAAACCCGTCGCTTCTGAAATATGTAAGGTTGATTCATTAAACACTATTTATATCGATAACAAACATCTTGGTTTAGCGTTTTTTTAGACGCGGGTGCGGAAGTAGGGAACGCTACGATAGTAACTAGCGTTCACTAGGGGGGCCGTCATAATATCTTGCACCTGGGCCCGTCGTGACTACGTTACGGCACTGATCAGATGTGTCGCTGCTCTCATCCACAGCAAGGGAGCATGCGATGAAATCTTTTCACTTTCCCATCAGCTGTTGTTGTAGATCGGTGGCAAGTTCACATACACAGTCAGCAACTGTGTTTCTGCTCAGGCACACGATGTCGCAAACTTGTATCATTTAGTTCTTGACAAATTCTCCCTCGGTAATGGATGCGGCTGCTTTAGCGATCTCCGCTACTACAATAAAGCTTGCCGTTGTAACGGAGTTGAAAAATCCGTTTAACTATATAATGTATATATAATGAGTTTCGCCATAATTCAGTTGTAAATAATGTTGGTGTTTTGAAGTCACCTCTGGAGCTGTGGTGTACTCCAGCATATGTGTGTACTGTTGCCGTTACTAGACAGAAAAAGTTTGCCTGTAGGTCCACTGTACAAAATGACCCTCATGATTTATAAACTTCCAGATTGATAAATGCATTGAATGTCGACAACTTCGACATATTACATGTAGTTTATATGATTAGTATGTATTGTGTTGTTTGTAAAGAAGTTTTATCAATGGGCAGAGAGTTTTATCATATTTTGTATACCACGAGGTTCATCATTATACACACTGATTAGCTAGCTAGTTCGCTGGGAATTTCCCATTCTCCACGTTCCGTAAACTAGCTAACCGTACTGCCATACTGAATGTATTTTGTCATTTGATTTTATGGGTGAGATGCTGTGTACCAACTGTGATATTTGTGCATGAACAGGTATGTTGCTGTTACAATAGTGTGTTATATGTGTGAAATATGTGCATTGTTGTTTAAATTGGTTGTGCGCTGTTTTACTTGTGCGTGATTAATGTGTTGTTTAAATGAGACAGAAAAAGTTTGCCTGTCAACGATGCCGTGTACCAACTGTGATATTTGCATGGACAGGAATAAAATAACTAAGCAGTTGCAGTATTCGTCAGTCCTCAGATTGACCACCGTCACACCTTCACAGCAGCCTCACTTTGTGATTTGGCTTTTACATTTTACATTACATTTAGTCATTTAGCAGACGCTTTTGTCCAAAGCGACGTACAAGGGAGAGAACAGTCAAGCTAAGAGCAATAAAAAAGCATGGTGTAACAATAAATACTACTTTACATGAGAATTAGAAAAACAACAACCTAGAAAAGAGGAAAAAGAAGTGCAGGAATGTAACTGCTGAAGTGCAAGTTAAGCGCTAGTCAGGTGCCAGTTAGGAGGGGAGGTGCTCTCTGAAGAGTTGGGTCTTCAAAAGCTTCTTGAAGGTAGAGAGGGACGCCCCTGCTCTGGTAGTACTAGGCAGTTTGTTCCACCAACGTGGAACTACAAATGAAAATAGTCTGGATTGCCGTGCTACGATTTGGCTGTGACACCAGCCTTTTTTTCAACTCCTCTACCTTCTGGAGCTTCTGTTTCATGTCCAGATGTTTGTAGGCTACTTGTCTTGGTGTTTCGTTTCATAGTGCCGTCTTAAATTATATTCTTTCATTACAGCCACATCGGCTCCGCACACAAGACAAAACAGATTTGCTATTTAAATCGGTAAACATATATTATGCCTCCCACCTCTCTTGAAAACCACTGTTTTCAAAGTCCACATTTCGTTTGGCCATTTTTTTGGGCGGAAAGAGACAGGCCGCATGCTAAACTTTAACTTCAGGTGATGAGGCTGCAGACAGTATGGGTGCAAGAGCTTGCGCTTGCGGGCCTAAATTGACGTAGGCTACCAACACGGTGGCAGTGCATTGTGGGACTTGCAGTATTAGTGGTGCGTGCGACATACCGGCGGCCGCAGCAGGCCAGCTCTGATAGACATTACATATCTGGCGGGCCAAATAAAATATCACCGTGGCCCATTCAAATCAATGGAACTTTTTGCAACATTCTGAGGAGCCGGTGGAACGGATGAAATCACTTGGGAATCTATATATATTTTTTACAAATCTTTTTAAATGAACTCTTATTTCCAAATGCACCAATCTATGCAACTGCTTTTTCTTATTCTACCTTTTTTCACATAGTTTTTTTAAGGTCAATGTCCATGATTTTTTTCCAATGTATGTTTTTTTTATATGTACAAACAGTATACAGTATACATTGAACTTTAAATGTTGATCTTTAGATGGATAAGGTGCACAATCTGCTTCAAGACCACAGACTTCAACAATTCTACAAGAGTTTTATTGACCTTGGAGTCAAGGAGGAGAGGGATTTCATTGATGGGATCACTGAAAAAAATGTGATTGATATAGGTAAGCAGAGAAAAGAGGTGGTGCCTTAAACATTTATATAATCACAGTCTGCCCTCTGTGAATGTGGCATGAACATATGAACAAATGAGTATCTGTTGGTGTATTTAAGATGCTTTGATATACTGTGAGATGTACTCTGTGTTGTTCTGTCACTAGGTCTAACTCCAGTGGAGAGGAATAGATTTAGAACAATGCAGGAACACATACAAAGACTCGGACTCGTTGGTGCACCTGCCATGCATCACATGCCTGTGCAGAAGTCACTAGAAGCATACCGTCTCATGTACACATTCCCAAAGTGTCCAGAGGCTAAAGAACTACCTGGTGAGTGTTGTTTCTAAACCATACAGAGTGTTATAGTGGACATAGACCTCATGCTGATTCTGAAGTGGGGTACAATTTCATGTCCCATTTTCATTCAGGCATGGATCCTACATCCAGCACCCTTGAAGATGTTATGCTCAGAGTTTGCCATCAGGAAAACGTTGGTAACAATATGTCTGTATGCCTGTTCACTGCCGGAGGCATGCCACTGACTGATGACCCCTTCTTCAATACGTGTGAGTGACCAACACTGCAGACTATGATTTTATAAATATGCATTATTCAAATTAATGAAGCGTTTAGAGACATTTCTTCCACAGGCAATCTTCTCTCTTTAATTCACAGCCCATTTTTACGATCCTTATGTGGTCCTGAACGACAACATGTTTGTTAATCGCTACTTATGTTGACATTATCTCAGTGCATCTTTCAACATGTCAGGAAACACATTACTACATTATTAATGACATCTGAGCCGCCACATGAGACACACATCTGAAGTGACTGCTGGATAATCAGTTACTCCACTCATTAAAATACAACACGAAAATAAGTAGAACCAGTGCTAGTTAGAGTCATAGTTGCTGTAGTTAGAGATGCTGTAGTTTTGCTCTGATGACATTCACCATAACCAGTAAATCCTGTCATCTCCCAGGGTCCCTTGCAGATAGGCATATTGGAAATGGCAGTGAACTTTATGCTATATTCACTCCAAAAGAGAACCTTAAACTCTCCTCTCCGAGAGCAAAACCACCAACTGAGGAAAGCCCAGGGGATGATGTGGTTCGGTGTCACATCATGCTGAAGGTATGACAACGATAAGTCTCTTGATAAACAAATAATCAACAGATTAGGAGTTTTGTTATTTATTCTAGACTGGATTGATTGTCATACAAAGCACACACAGAGAGAGAGAGAGAGATAGAGACACCACACACACACACACACATACACACACACATGCACCGCACTGCAGTAAGCAAAATGTAAGACTCAGAGCAAAAAAGATAATGTTTCTCTGCAATGAATACACATGCATTTCAGGACTAATACATGTCCTTGCTACGTCCGTGAGTGTACTTTTGTGAACTATTTTCAGGGCAACTTTGAAATCAAGGTGGACTTTGAGTTGGACACACTGGTAAAGCTGAGAACAAGACTATCTGCTGAGAGTGGAATACCTGGACATGTGCTACATTTAAGGTAATGTCTCTCAAACTCAAAACATTTGTCTTTTTTTAATCAACAGGGAAAGACTCTATGCCTGAAGCGGCAAATAAAGGAGATCCAAGGAAATAGGGTCTTCAGATAACACATTATAGCTTCCAAGATGACATGACATAATGAATTACTGCTAGCATGATGTACAGCTCCCTGAGACCAGTATGGGCTGCAGTAAAATCTCATTAGTCTGTAGTTTTAGCCAAAGTTTGTTATGAATTTTGTAGGGCTTTTATTGACAGTGGGAAGGGAGAGGAAATGACTCGGGAAAGGCTATAAGTACCTCTGGAAGGGGCTTTAGGTAGGCTAGCTCCAGACAGTTGGCTTCAAAGTTATGAACATTGTATGTCTTTTGTTGAATGCCTTAAAATGTCCATACATTTCTTTTAAATATATATTCTTTATCCACAGAAACATGAAATGGGATATTTCCCTTTCACTGAAAGATCTCGGAATAACAGAAGAGTCTGTCTTGACATTCTCCTTGTCATCATCTGATGTGTCCCATCCTGGCATATTTGTCTTCTTTACAAATGATGTAACACCCTCAGTACAGCAAACACAGCTGGGCTTGAGTGTTTTTTATGCAACCTTACAATCCGTTGTAAGTAGCAAACCCAGTCTCTGGGAGCTTGAAATACAGCAATATTTTTATTTCCCATAATTATGGACTGCAATTGTATTAAGAAATTCATTTTTCTATGACATTTCATATCAAACGTCTGAAACCTTTGCACATTCCAAAAATATCTGATGATTCATTTCGTTTTGAAACATTTAATTGCTCTCTTTTCAACATCACTACTTTTTCATCTAGTAATTTTCCCAAAGAGTGTGGTCTGTTGATGTTCTGCTGGAATATGTTCTGGGACTCTTAACGAAAACATTGCGTACGCCATCTTTTACGCTTACGGTCGGATGCATCAAGAGTACATTTTATCTGATTTGACTGCTACTCCAGCTGTTTTCTTTTGTTATTAATGCCGAATATTTATTTTACCTCAAATAAGTGCAGGTCCAGCTGTCTGCGTACACTACACTAGTACTGAAATATTCTTTTTGTGTATGAGGCCCCTGGCCATTGAGTCCCATTCATTGCTCACCCAGATCATTTTCTCACTCTACAGCCCAAACAATTAGCAACTACCATTAGTACCATTAGTATAAACCTGCCACTGCCAAGTCTTAAGTCAGCCCTAGTCAGAAATACATCGATTTAATATTAGATTACAATTTACTCCAGTAGCAGCCCATAGGTTGAGTATGAAGTATGAGCGGCATGACATTTCTCAACGGTTTCTGGCTAATTTGACCATGAGGAACAAAACTAGGGTGCTGTCATTTACTGTAACCCGAGCGAACATCGAGATTTTGCCACGTCCTTTCAGGGCGCGTCCAGCGCATCTGTATCTCAGCTTCTGAAGGTCATAGACACTTGAATTTGGTCTCAAAATGACCGGAATACGCGTGAAAAGTCATGCCGCTCATACTTCATACTCAACGTATGGGCTGCTACTGGAGTTATTAGAATACTAGATTTGATTATAATTAGTATTCATCGTATTTTGGAACCCCCTTTTGCCTTTATGAGCAGCAAAGATTTTCAGGTTGAAATGTTGGCATTGCACTGTCTATATTGATTTAGAACACATTTAGATTGAAATATTTTCTAATACATCTATTTTTATTTACAGGCACAGAAACAATCAGGAGAGGGACTCAAGAAAGTGGTGGCCTATATCCGAAAATGTACTAACTGCCATCCTTTGGCCCAAAGTTTGTTTCAGCTGATGTGTCGCAATGAAACTGGGACCAGACTTCAGAAGGTACTTTTAGAAACACTGTGGTGATGGCATGAAAACTGTGTAATGACGGGGTTATGACCAAGCTTTGGCTAAAAGTAAGAGTTAATTTCAATTTTATTAAATTTGATTTATATAGCTCCAATAAAAATTGACATTGTCTCAAGGTCCTTTACAGAGCCTAAGGCCTGAACTAAGGGATAATTTATCTGTGGCAATTGTGGTCTGGCCAGTCTCATGCTTTTTGTGAGATATTTTTGTTATCCATAAATGTACAATCCTTGATTATAATCCATAAAACATTTGTGAAGTTTAGCTAAACTCACGTTCCGTTAGGTGTGTGTCCAGTGTGTGTGTGCTCAAATAAACTCTGCCGTTTGTGGAGAGTCCTGTAAATGGGAAACAAAGAAAATGGCTTAGACTGAGCCATACACTAATCCAGCCAATCAGCAATCGTGCTCTCGCTTCAGGAGCACAGAAACAGGACTGAATTTGATTGGCTGTTGAGTTCCAATAACAGCAACTTGACATCAGGATTAAGGGCTCTACCTTCATGTTTTCCAGATAGCCCTCGTTGAAGGACTTTATACTCTGTTCAGGGAGCTGTTGCCAAGTCTGTCAAGGAGAACAGACGAGACTATCTTTGAGGATCGTGAAGTCTTTGAACAGTCAGCTGTCTGCTGGGCTTATTTGATTACAGAAGCAATGGTAAGATAATAACTTAAGAGCAAGGATCGTTTGCACCAACTCACACTGATTCAAATAAGTTGGTATTTCAGCACCTCTTTCACAAACAGCAGTCCTTATTTAGCACTTACTTATAGTATTGTAACTTGACAAAAGACTTAACTAATATTGCCAAGCTAGCAAGCTAGCTACCCAAGTGACTGCAGTTAGATACATAACTACTGGTATGCAGCCGCTTAGCAAAGAACAAAGCTTCTGATGCACACACGATGCATACATTTAGCTTTTATAAGCTTTTATAAGCTTAGCTTAGTTACTGACTGTCAGACTTTTTTCTGATTTATTTTGTGAATTTGAAATAGTATTTTATTCATTTGATCTTTTCTTCTAGAATGAGAGCTCAGAGTATGAAAACTTTGCCCCAGTTTCTCTGCACTGTGATAAGACAGGAGGTCGGTTTATGGAGCCAGTGCGCATTGCAGAACTGCCGGATGTGTTTGAGAAGTCTTATGTTCTACAGAAGTTTAAGGGTAAACTACAGCATTGGAACTATGTGAAGTAGCTGTTTTCATAATTTAAACAGACTTAGGTCCAAACACAGTCTGGTTTTTACAGATGATGACAAAATCCCCAACTGCACTCTGGAGAGTATGAGGGAAGCCGCCCACAAGAGAGCTACTGACATTGAGAAGATTTTGCTCAGCATTCCACCTTGGATTCCAACCTTCCCTCAGTGGACCTCTTGTGGTCTTGTGTCTGGTTACAAGTATGTGCATTTGTGTGAAATGCTAAAAATATTCCCATACACCTACCCAGGCAGCCTCTCTCTCTCCCTCTCCTTTTATATCACATTGCTAATGCCTATATTAATACTGATAAAATGGCCATATTACCTACTGTTAATTGACTACCTAAAAGTATCTCCTTATCCTTATCAAATTGATGTCTACTGTATACCCACTTAGCTGTTTTTGTATGTGTCATGTACTGTATACTGTATATCATATGATGTTTGAGACAATTTTATTGTTTTGGCGCTATATAAATAGCTATATAATTAAGTGTTATGTGTAATCGTAGTCTATTTCACAAATGTTTGATTTTCCTCAATTAGCTTCAAAATAAATCCAGAGAAAACGTTTGCAGTGATGACAGAGGGAGTGAGTGCACACCCTCACCTGCAGGTGTGTCCGCCTCTGGCACTGAAGGAGGTGGGAATTGATCTGCCACGTCTGGTGCTTCTGGACAATGGTTAGGTTGAACATCACTATCACACGATGACATAAAATAAGCCATTTAGCTGTCATATCTCTTGAAGTAAGTTATCTGGGTACATTTCTAAATCCAGTGTTGTTCAGTTTCTGTTAAGGAACAAGCTGTTGGATCTTTTTTTTTTTTTTTTTTAAATGAAACATATTGCCATTTGCCATACTGTAAAGTCATTACCAGTCTCACATTATTAATCTTTTACCTCTGATGCTTTTTGGTTAAAGTGTAACACAATGTGTTGTATTCCTTCACAGACAACCTTGGTGTATTTCAGCAAAAAGACAAAATGCATCCCCAACATGCCTTTATCTTTGATTGTCTCAAAGGAAAACTAGTGAATATGGATTTAGATGAGTTGTCAAATAAGTAAGATTTTTTTTTGTTGTAATGTATTATTTATTTGTCACAGTAATGTATTTCATGTTTGAAGAATGCACCTAGATGAATGAAGTAGCCTTTGTTTCTCAATCATTTCTCTCATCTACGTAATTGTGGACTTTATCTGTGTTAGATTAGGAGATGTCAGGACTGATCAACTCCTCAGGATAAGCCGAACTCCCCAGGAGGCAATAATGGTACACGTTAAATTAAACCTCATTTCTTAAACTATTGTTTTGAGGCAGTCATTTGATTGCAACATGTGCTTAATGTTTGAATAATGTTACTTGAAATAACGGCATAGTGTTTTTACCCT
Organism: Clupea harengus; assembly: GCF_900700415.2. NCBI lineage: Eukaryota > Metazoa > Chordata > Actinopteri > Clupeiformes > Clupeidae > Clupea > Clupea harengus. The sequence goes on from NW_024880025.1 coordinate 17,689, forward strand.
GTAAATATCATTACGGGACATTATATACAGTTCATATATTAATTCTATAAACACAGCATTGAAACTGGCACTCGAACTCTAGTTCAACAAAATACAAAGTTGGTGAACAAACCAAATAAAAGGTTACTGCAAGTATATTTTATTTGGAGAAAAAAGGACAATAGATGGCGTGTTGGAACCACCTGGCTGTGAGTCTCAAGGCGCAACACTCCTTTATCTGTTTATAATTCTGTATGATTTATGATTTCTGCTCAAGGTCCTTCTGGATTCAAGTAGCTCCATGTCTGGGAAGTGCTGTTATTCAGACGTCGATATGGATAGGCTGACTGCTGTCAAGCAGCTGTTTGATTCCTTTGCAAACAGAACTATGGCATACAATTTCCACAACATAATTGCCCTGGTGAGATTTGGTGGGAATATTGAAATGATCCATACGTTCACTGAAAATCTGCCTAAATTCCAGGTGAGCTCACTCTTATTCTTATATTCAGTTTAAGAAATCTGAGAAGTGGCCGTTCATACCAGTGGCGTAACGTAGTAACGACGGGCCCAGGTGCAAGATATTATTACGGGCCCCACCTGCTGCACCCCCTATAATTATACACATACACACTAAACCAAAGGGAGGTGAAGCAGGTTAGTTTTGTAGGTGCAGGTTTAGCGAGTGGTCAGGGGCGGAGATCCCATTTCATTGTAGGGGGGGACAATACATGGTCAAACTTCAGAGTGTAATTCCGGGGGGGGGACATGAAAAAATTGCTTTCACGAGAGCTAGCATAAACTGCTAAATACCGAATTATCTTATCACATTTACAAACAGAAATTCGAAGTCATTTTAGAATTATCTAAACAGCATTAAATGTACTAACACGAAATATCTATTCACAGACAAATAATGTCCAAAGTTCAAGAGAACTTGATGCTCAAAATAAGTTATAAAACAGCTCAACAGGGAATCAAACTAGCAACCTTTTGATTACAATACGACTTCTCTACGTCCTACGCCACTGTCACTCCACAATAAAATACCAGCATAGTTCATGGACCGCAGAAAAAGATGATATTAATTTAACTTCAGATAATTTAACAAATCTGGAGAGGCACTGAGATGTAGACCTACGTTTATTAGCTAGCATTAACCTGCCCTGACAGGACAGTGTCCTAGACTGTCTAGCTAGCTATCTTAACCTTTGTGTTAATTACCGGCATGCGTGTGTTATCAGCAAACGTTCACGTTGTCATGCCAATCCATTAATAAACGTATGTATACTTGTGCATATCGATTGGAACTTCGTAAATGGAGTTTAGAAAAAAACTTCTTCTTTACATGTTCTTACTGCGTTCGAGAATGAGGTAAATCTCTTTACATATCGTGTATCATAGCGGCAGCGACAGGGGACAGAGGAGGAAACAGTCTGACAATCTGACCGTGTAGGCTACTGGGCTGATTAACTGAAACACGGAGCTGCCGGTAGCCCTGCCCGTTGGAAACAGCATGTGAACCAAACCACTTTGAGGAATAGGGGGGACATGATTTTTCAACACTTAAAAAACTTTTTTTTTTTACGTCTATAATTAGCACCGCTTGTGTCGTCGTATTTTTATTTCTTTTTTTTAATTAAATTTTTTTTTTTTTTTAATTTTTTTTATGATTGTTGGGGGGGACAACTTTATGGTAGGGGGGGACACGTCCCCCCCGGGATCTCCGCCTATGCGAGTGGTATGTGAGTAGGTATATATTTGAGTGTTCATGCCGTGTTGTTCACAGGCTCTGACTGTCTCCATCACAACCATGGACACAATTTTAACAGAAGGGGCTCAATCCTGCAGCAGGATTCCTGCCACTTCATTTTGTCTCTTTTTGTCACAAGCCTAAATGATAAAGTAAAGCTTCAATGATTTAAAAATGAGTCAATGATTTACAGTTCTAGACATTGTACAAGGGTAGTAATAGATATTTCAGAAGCACAGTCGGTGTTTGTAAGGTTTTTCATGCATTTCCAGTAATCACACTGCTAGTGTAACTGTCCAGTAATCCACCAAAATGCCTTACTACTGCTTTAATCAGGTCTGGCCAAATGCTTTGGTTCACATCGCAAATTTGGGCAGAACATAAGTTGGTTATCTGTTCGACAGCTTATTATACACATGTTATACACTGGTGTTGCAGGAGTAGAATATTTTTACTATATTTAAGGTATTTAACCGTTTCTGGTATGCATTTGTAAATAAGACAAGAAAGATCCATAATTTTGTAATTGGGTAAGATTTTATGTAAAGGAAATTTAAGCATTTTTATAAATGTGTTGATTGACTGCATATTGTGTGAAAACAACATACATTTTGTTAATGGTATGATCTACAGATTGATTGTGTTTAGAGGTGTGGAAATGTGACTATAGATTGGACAAAAAGATGCTAGCAATAGTAAAAAACTAGCTGATAGCTAGCTGATTCATTAGGTTGTTATGTCTCTTAGTATCCCCTCTGTTTGCCAAGGGACTCTGGCCGCCATGTGCTTTCGGTTGTTTGTTTGTTATGCCATGTGCTGTCTTGTGATTGTTTGTTATGCCATGTGCTGTCTTGTGATTGTTTGTTATGCCATGTGCTGTCTTGTGATTGTTTGTTATGCCATGTGCTGTCTTGTGATTGTTTGTTATGCCATGTGCTGTCTTGTGATTGTTTGTCATGCCATGTGTTTTCTATTTTTGTCCTGAAACTCCGCCCCCACCTGCCCTCTGCCACTTCCTGGATTTCCCTGTCACCATCTACCCCACCTGTTCTGTTAATGAGTCTGTTTGTTATCCTGCTTAGTTTCTCCTGCCTCTTGTTTGCTTCCAATGATCTGTTTCCCCCCTGCTATTTAAGTTCAGTCTGTCAGACATGTCATACAAATGTAGTGCTGCTATAACGCAGAGACAGATGTATGATTTGAGAAGCTATTTAAGCAATGACTCAATGTTTTTCTTCTTTAAGCGATGCCTGGATACTATACTTGCAAGTGGGACCACTCCTCTCTATGATGCCTTGAATTTTAGTGTGGCTGAACTTGCGAAAGTCAAAAAGCAGTTCCCAGACTGCCGGCTACGCGTCTTATGTCTCACAGATGGAGAAGATCAGGGGTATTGTATTATTTTTTGGAGTATTTAGCATTCTCTGGTGACAGCACGGTGCTATGATATGTTTTCCTTTTTATCTTATTAGTTCGTCAAAGAATCCCGCTGAGGTCACAAACAAATTGATGACTTCCAACATAGTTGTTGACAGCATTAATGTTAACACCAAGGACAACAAAGTTATGCATGCCATCAGCAATGCAACAGGTGGGTAGCAAACCATTTACATAAAGCAGTTCTACAAACATAACATAAACCAGCGACGGGAGAAACCCCATGATCCTATAGCAAGAAATAATAATACATTACAAGCGTGGTGTGCTGATGCTGACATTTTGACATTTCCTTATAGGTGGTTGTAGTTTTAAGCCAGACACCAGTGTTGAGGCACTGAAGCTCTTTGAGATGGAAACCCTTTTGTCTTTGGAAAGCAGGAAACTCAAGTCAAAACACAACTCCCCCTTAAAGACTGTGGTATGTTATATAGCAGATAAGTTAGTGTTTAAATTTAACTCTACCAACAACAAAAAGAGAAACAGGCTGATTCACTGAGTGGCTATTCTAAGAGCAAACTCGTTTACATTTTACTTTTAGTCATTTTGCAGACGCTTTTGTCCAAAGCGACGTACAAGGGAAAGAATAGTCAAGCTACAAGCAATACATCCTGGTGTAACAATAAATAAATACTACTTTACATAAGAAATATAACAAAATGAAAAGAAAAAAAGAAAAAGAAGTGCAGAAATGTAACTGCTGTAATTGCAAGTTACGCACTATTCAAAGTGCCAGTTAGGACGGGAAGTGCTCTCTGAAGAGTTGGGTCTTTTATTCAACTTTTTACACCAAGTTTGTTTAATTTACTATACATTGTCCACTCAGCAGTAAGAGGCTTTTAGCTCTATTGCCCCTTAATTACTAAAACATTCATCTACTTTATATGTCCCTCTAGGTACCGTATTTTCCTGACTATAAACCGCACCGTATATAATACAGCATGAAAAACAAACAACCAGTGTATTTAGTAACGAAGAAGAAGTAACGCAGTTTATTCAGTTTATCATCCTGTCACGTAAAACTAAATGCCATCTAGTTGTGGTGCGAACAAATTCTTAATGAAGAGATTATCAGCTTTAACAAGACTATTTTTCAGATTCAGTGTATTGTTCCTTACAGTCCATTCCGTGAGTGTGCTTAACATTTTTTTTTTTTTTTAAATTGGTAAACAAATGTAGTGGCTCGGACTGAGTCAACAATTTCAGCCAATAATAAATCCTCCATCAATTAAACTGTGATTAGTTTAATCGGTCTTGGTCCAAATCGGCTTTAATGTAAGGTGTTTTTACAGAATGACTTAATGAGTTGCTTTGCAACCCTTGGCAATGATAAAGAGCCAGGGGTCAAACTGCCTGCCACGATCCACAACAAGGTGACAACGACTAAAAAGTAAGAGACACTTCCTACCTTTGCATTTGTCACCCCTCATCAGCATTTCTTTAGCAACGTCATCATGTGCTTTTTAATGTATTCCCTATAATGATCCTAACTTCACGTGACAGTGCTTTGAAAAAGAGGATTCAGGAGTCAAAGAGTGGGCATTTCCTGGTCAAGGACAAACGCATCATGGAGGAGCTGAAACACCTCCACTGTGACCCTCATCCCTACTGTTATGTTTTTCCTTCAAAACAAGATTTCTGTAAGTTCAACACTGACTGATATACATGATATTACTACCTTTCCTTTCACTGGTGTCACATATAAGAGTGGACGGAGGAAACCACAGACCAACACACACAGACACACAGACAAACACACAGACAGACACACAGACAAACACACAGACAGACACGCAGACAGACACGCAGACAGACACACAGACACACAGACAAACACACAGACAGACACACAGACAGACAGACAGACAGACACACAGACAAACACACAGACAGACACACAGACAGACACACAGACAGACACACAGACAAACACACAGACAGACACGCAGACAGACACGCAGACAGACAGACAGACAGACAGACAGACAGACAGACACACAGACAGACACACAGACAAACACACAGACAAACACACAGACAGACAGACAGACAGACAGACAGACACACAGACAGACACACAGACAAACACACAGACAGACACACAGACAAACACACAGACACACAGACAAACACACACACAGACAGACACACAGACAGACACACAGACAAACACACAGACAGACACGCAGACAGACACACAGACAAACAAACAGACACACACACAGACAAACACACAGACAGACACAGACACACACACACACAGACAAACACACAGACACACAGACAAACACACACACAGACAGACACACAGACAGACACACAGACAAACACACAGACACACAGACAAACACACACACAGACAGACACACAGACAGACACACAGACAAACACACAGACAGACACGCAGACAGACACACAGACAAACAAACAGACACACACACAGACAAACACACAGACAGACACAGACACACACACACACAGACAAACACACAGACGGCCACACACACACACACACACACACACACACACAGACAAACACACAGACAAACAGACCCACACACAGACAGACACACAGACAAACAAACAAACAAACAGACACACACACAGACACACACACAGACACACACACACAGATAAACACACAGACTAACACACAGACAGACAGACAGACACACACACAGACAGACACACAGACAGACACACAGACAAACACACAGACACACAGACAAACACACACACAGACAGACACACAGACAGACACACAGACAAACACACAGACAGACACGCAGACAGACACACAGACAAACAAACAGACACACACACAGACAAACACACAGACAGACACAGACACACACACACACAGACAAACACACAGACGGCCACACACACACACACACACACACACACAGACAAACACACAGACAAACAGACCCACACACAGACAGACACACAGACAAACAAACAAACAAACAGACACACACACAGACACACACACAGACACACACACACAGATAAACACACAGACTAACACACAGACAGACAGACAGACAAACACACAGACACACACACAGACAAACACACAGACACACACACAGACAAACACACAGACAAACACACACACAGACACACACACAGACAAACACACAGACACACACACAGACACACACACAGACACACACACAGACAAACACACAGACAAACACACAGACAAACACACAGACAAACACACAGACACACACACAGACAAACACACAGACACACAGACAAACACACAGACACACACACAGCCTTCCAGACACTTAACTTCACATGTTCATGTTTACCACCTGTATTCAGTGCATTTCACTTTTGCTTCACTGTTAATATACAGGGGGGGAATGGGAGTTATTCAGACAGTATTCTTTAAGTGAAGTTAAGCAGCATTGACTGTTGAACATGTGGACATCCTTGTTCTCCCTCTTCTGTTTTTCTTCCTCATGTCATCTTGCTTGTTCCCCTGTCAGCCTTTTGGAAGGTGGTGATGCAGGGTCCTCCTGATACCCCCTATGAGGACGGGGTGTTTGAGCTGTACTGCCAGTTCCCCGACGACTACCCCATCAAGCCCCCCCTGGTGCGATTCATCACCCCAGTATCCTTTAAGGCCCAGTTGCTTCATCACCCCAGTGTGTGTGTGTGTGTGTGTGTGTGTGTGTGTGTGTGTGTGTGTGTATCCTTTAAGGCCCAGTTGCTTCTGATGTTGTTTACCCAATTCCATTTAGCATTCATTTGCAATACCAGAGACGTTATAGTAGGACTCAAATCACTGATGGGAAAATGAATGGGGGGAATAGGAGGGTATCTGTAACGCTAAATATGGTGGATTTGGAACTGGAATCCTGCTCTCTATTATAAAGAGCACATCACATATTTGGAATAACTGAGGTAATAGTCATAACTTGACTAGCAAGCAACATTGTAGCTCAGCGAAAAAGTAAAGGTCCTGGTATTAGCCAATCAAATAAATGGTGTTTTCCGTTCCTGCCCGGGTGACTAGTCTTAACCAATCAAGTCTTAACTTAACGACCTGGGAGTCGCGGAATCAGGAAACAGAGAGCGACCTGGGAGTTGCGGATTCGTGGTGGGTTAATGCAGGTATTAACCGGTCGGGAGCTGTGGACATCAGATTGAGTCCGTAGTTCGACGAGTCAGGAGCTGGCCGTCTCGGGCAGTATCTTTGTCCATGTAGCGACGAGATCAGAAAGGGAAGTGAGGGGAGTGGGGAGTATAAGTAGGGGAGTGTCAGGTGTGTATGATTCGTGATTAAGGGATGTAAATGATGTGCAGCTTGAAGTGAGAGTCAACTGTTGAACAGGGGGGCGTGCCCTGGAGCGGAGGTCAGCGCAGACGTGACATTGCGACATTTAGATACTCTGTTCAAAACAGTTAACTTTCTGTTCAAAACCGGACAAAATTTTGATAATTGTAGATGGAAAGATGTTGTATTTTGACAGACAAATGAAATAAACTTGAAGTAAAGCAGATTATAGAGGGGTTTGTATGGGTGAATATTACTTATTTAAGTACTATAATGAAGTAATGTTATGCCTTAACCACACTTAAGGTGTACCACTGCAATGTCAACAGCATTGGCCGAATCTGCCATAACATCTTCGACCGTAACTACTCGGCCCACATCACCATGAGGGAGATCCTGGACGCCGTGTACGGACTCCTCATCGCTCCAGAGCCTGAAGACCCTTTAGACAGGTAACAGGCATATAATTGAGGCAGGCTTGTATCAGAGGCTGGTCTTTATTTCGAATTCCCTCTGTTACTGCATTACTCAACATATACAGTGGGGAAAATAAGTATTTGAACCCCTGCCGATTTCACAAGTTTGCCCACTTGCAAAGAAATGTGTGATCTATAATTGTAATGGTAGGTCTATTTTAACAGTGAGAGACAGAATATCAACAAAAACATCCAACTTATTTTCCCAACTGTAGTTATTGTTTTGTTATATATGATTTGGGAGAAGTAGGGTATTTCAACCATCGCTGTACTGAATCCCATCAGCGGTGAGGAGATGAGTGTTCGTGATGATGAATGGATAACACATGCTAACACTAGCAACATTAATGAAATTTGTGATAGCTTAACTGCGGTGATTCTATATAGACATTCATTATGGATGTGTTATATTCAATCTACTAGGCCTATGAGGTTTTCAAGGAATACAAACAGGGTAGAATCACTGTTCGAGTGAAATACAGGTGCGTAATCGGTCGAATATTTAACTCTTCTCGACGTATACCCCATTACATTTTCATTTTCCTACTGTTTATAACGTTTATAACCTCTATCATGATTTGGGACATTCTGGCCTTTAGAGGGCGCCAAAAGCCCCCCCCGAGTTGTTCTCTGTGTTTAATCTCAATCTTCTGAGCGTTGAATAATTTTTTTTTTTTTGGAAAAAGAAATGAAAGAATGTTTTTTCGCACATCCTGCGCTTGAGTTCCTCACTGAAACAGAAATCAATTTGTTTGTGTTGACCTTTGGTCAGTTTTTGAGCCCCGGCTTTTAATTTTAGGGAATACGGTAGTCACACATTTGAGGAAAATACGGTAGTCACACATTTGGTTAATACATTTCTCACAATACATTTCTCTTGAAATATTATGGTGCAGTAGGTTATTACATTCAAAGTTTTTGTATAAAACAAGAATTCTTCCCAATTCCCAGTGTATTAGCAGAGGAATACATGACCAGTCCAGGAAAATACAATGAAGAGGCTCAGAAAAACAAGGAGCTTCATGCAAAAGCAACTGTGGATGATATTGAAAAGGTAACTTATTTCTTCATTCTAGTAGCACACACACACACACACACGCACGGTAGAAGAAATTAAAAGAATCTGTAAGATGAATGTCCTTCTTCAGCTGTAAAAGTAAGGTGCTTCTGAGGACGACTGAACTGATTAAATTATATTTATATAGTACCAAAACAATAAAAGTCTCAAGGTGCTTTAAAGCAGAGGTTCTCAAAGTGGGGTCTGCGACGCCTTGCCTAATAATATATATATTTTTTAATATATATATTTTTTTATTATTGCAATAAACTGCAGTGTTTTCCAAACTGGGGTACGCAAAGGGACATTAGGGGTACGTGGGGGGGGGGGGGGGGAAATTGATTTGCATTTTCAAAGTGAAACAGCCCATTACATTTTCAAACTGACCTATAAATAGACATGGCATGTGAAAGTCTGAATAGCCCAGTCCCCATGCCAAAAATACACTCATGTATACATTGTAGTGTTACGCAAAATAATTACCCTGACAAAAATAGCTACATGTAGGTTAGTCAAAACATAGGCACAACGGTTAGCTCCCTCGTCAGGATTCCACTCACTGATGCCCTGTGTAGAGAAGCGGGAGCTCAATCCGGTTGCTGCACGAAAACGGATTAATGGTTAAAAAGAGTTTATCCCCGGTCAAGAGAGACACCAATCGCTACTAGTAGTATAAGGCCTACAATCGAGAATGCACCTGCCGGCGACAGCAACCCAGGTTGCTCTTCAAAGTTTACCTCGGACCAGGATGTACAGTTGTTGCTAGCCAAGCTACTAGCTTTTTTGTGACAACAACGCACCTCAGTGACTTTGATGCCCTTTGCCACGACGTACTTATGTGAGAGTGGGTTCTAGGCTCTGACGAGTATGAAAACAAAATACAGGCACAGACTGTGTGGAAAACGATTAAAGACTTTCAAATTCAGCCAGACATTGCAGAGTTATGTGCATCCTCTCAAGCACACCCTTCTCATTAACCTGTGGTGAGTGTGTGTGTGTTTTGGGGGGCTTACAAACATGAACAATATATATATATAAGTGCGGGAGGTACGTAGCTGGAGATTGAATGTCTGAAGGGTTACGGGACTGTAAAAAGTTTGGGAAACACTGCAATACAGTATACAAAAACATACAGACAAGTGCTCATCACATCCGCCATAAAACAACCGCAGATATCTGGCTTCCTGTCAGGGCACCGGAGTGGGGAAGCGAAGATAATTCAAACACAAGAGGTTGATCCCGAAAGCACAGAAGAAATCCAAAAAGGTAATAATCCAAACGAAATCGTTAAATCCAAAAAAGGGTAGTAATCCAAACAAAGAAGTAATCCCAAAGCACAGAAGAACAAGGAATGGAAAAAGGCTTAACTGAAGCTATCAAAAAGTATAGCTCTTGCTCACCCAGGCGAAGAAACAAAAAACAGGTATCCAGAGACCACTGCTTAGAGAAGCAGCGAAACAGCGGCCGAGAACCGCGTTAACAAACACTAAATGTTACGAGAGAGTAACTCTTGTGATATTAGTACTATATGATTTTAGAGTCAAAAAAGCATATAACATTACAAATAGCTATAAGCCTATATGGTTTGATTTGGGATGCGATTATGAAGGGGTCCTTGGAAATTTTTCTGCCCTTTGAGGGGTCCCTTGCCCAATAAAGTTTGAGAACCCTGCTTTAAAGAGCCCAGGGCCTGAACCCTACCTGGAGCAAGCACAGTGGTGACAGAGACAAGAAAATTCTCCCTGTTAACAGGAAGAAACCTTGAGCAGAACCTCGGCTCATAAAAGGGGGCCCATCTGCTTGGAGCCGGCCAGATAGAGATAAGAAAAGGAATTAGTAGTTGTTACAATTCTATTAGAGCACAATTGTAGGAGACCAAGAGGATGAAGATTCAACAGGGAGATTTATTTGTACAAAACACAGGGATCCAGCAGCACAAGGTAAACTTAAACCTTGTCTTCGACTAATTAACTTAAAGTAGCATCTTCACTTAAACAAAAAAAAAAACAGTATCTTCAGGTAAGTTATACTTCAGGTAACTCAAAACAGTCATTTCAGGTAAGTCATGCAAAGTCCATAAACATCCCAAAAACACAGAACAAAGAGAGTCCTTAAAGACCTAACAGTGCAGCAGTTAACAAAGGTTTTCCACGGAAGTAAGCTCTCACAATGGCATGGGGTTCCTCAGTCTGTTTGGCATGGGCTTGGGACATACTGTTTCCTGGTTGACCGGGATTCCCTAAGCCGAATCCCAGGGGCTTGAGGGTTCTGGTGGCATGTCCTGGCTGGTCGTGGCATGACAGTAGTTGCATCCTCATAAGAGCTATCTATCGTATATATCAAACTTCATTGTATTTGCCACCTATATGAACCATATCTTAGCTGAATCAATGAGAAGGGGAAGCCATATCAAAGATCTATTGTCCAAAGGTCTGCTGCCCCTCACATATACAACACATTTACATTAGAGGCACTGGAGGCACTGGAGGCACTGGCCTCAGCATATTCATGTAAGTGCTCCCAGCTGCCACTGGAGGCACTGGCCTCAGCATATTCATGTAAGTGCTCCCAGCTGCCACTGGAGGCACTGGCCTCATGATATTCATGTAAGTGCTCCCAGCTGCCACTGGAGGCACTGGCCTCATCATATTCATGTAAGTGCTCCCAGCTGCCACTGGAGGCACTGGCCTCATCATATTCATGTAAGTGCTCCCAGCTGCCACTGGAGGCACTGGCCTCAGCATATTCATGTAAGTGCTCCCAGCTGCCACTGGAGGCACTGGCCTCATGATATTCATGTAAGTGCTCCCAGCCTCCACTTATCCAGTATCTCACCTGGCAGACCTGAGATTGATGCCTGAGCTCACATGTACTCATCTCTTCATGATCCGATCAGGTCCGATCAGTACAGCATGACATGGCAGCACAGACAGTCACCTATTACCTATTAGTGTTCAGTACTTTGATGTGCAATGTTGTTTCATTCCAATGTATGTATACGTCTTATACCATCAACAATAGGAGATAAATAGAAAATAAATTGGTAAATAACTTGAACTTCATTATCAAGAGTTTCTGTTTCGTCTCCTCTTCAACTTCAAGTGGACTTAAGACCATGTGTCACACAGACATGACAGACAGATCAGTGCAATATGTTTGTGCCTTTTGATTTGATGATGACTGACACTATCAGCTTAACTTAAGTCTGTATTGTCATAGATTTATTCTTATTCTTTTAACTGTTTATTCATTTTAGAAACTGGTGGGCCCAGAATTGTCAGCTGATAATGTGCCACAGCAATTGGTGTGCTACCTCACTAAGAAGCTGTTTGTGGATCCGGTGAAAACTAAAGATGGCAGGATCTATGAGCGTAAAGCCATTGAGAAGTGTCTGAAAAAGTAAGTCAGAGTCATAGATGTGAACTTGTTGCTGTGTTCTGTGTATTCCCCCTCACGCCATTCTGTCTCTCCTCTGGATAATCGGAAGGTTTCAATATTCATGGGTCTTAGACCAGTGCCAAGGGGTATATTAGTGGGTCTTAGCCCAGTGCCAAAGGGTATTAGTGGGTCTTAGACCAGTGCCAAAGGGTATTAGTGGGTCTTAGACCAGTGCCAAGGGGTATATTAGTGGGTCTTAGCCCAGTGCCAAAGGGTATTAGTGGGTCTTAGACCAGTGCCAAAGGGTATTAGTGGGTCTTAGACCAGTGCCAAAGGGTATTAGTGGGTCTTAGACCAGTGCCAAAGGGTATTAGTGGGTCTTAGACCAGTGCCAAAGGGTATTAGTGGGTCTTAGACCAGTGCCAAAGGGTATTAGTGGGTCTTAGACCAGTGCCAAAGGGTATTAGTGGGTCTTAGACCAGTGCCAAAGGGTATTAGTGGGTCTTAGCCCAGTGCCAAGGGGTATATTAGTGGGTCTTAGACCAGTGCCAAGGGGTATATTAGTGGGTCTTAGCCCAGTGCCAAGGGGTATATTAGTGGGTCTTAGACCAGTGCCAAGGGGTATATTAGTGGGTCTTAAACCAGTGCCAAGGGGTATATTAGTGGGTCTTAGACCACATTAATAGACCCCCACTCTCAGTTTGAATAACACCAGGGTCTGGAGCCAGGGCATTTAGACTTGATTCCTGGCTTTTGTCTACAGTCATGGCAGGCATTGGAGCCAGGCATATTAGCATTTAGGCTACGTATACACGGAGCCTGGATTACCTGAATCTGGAAACATTTTTGGATCTCACACACTCACACACACTGACACACACTTTCACACACACACACACACACACACACACACACACACACACACACACACACACACACTCTCCCAGTGCAGAGCAAGCACAGCTATTATGGGGGATAATTGAGTATTACACACTTAATAAAGAAATACTAATAAACTTTTAGCCAAAATACTGATTCTTCCGCTAAGCCGCCTTCCTGAGTCTCTCACTCAGAACCTGGTAACTTAAGCCAAGGAAACATCTTTGCCGTTTTCATCAAGTATTCGCCAAGAACAACATACTCTTTCACCTGCATGAAGCCCAGATAGATAGAGAATGTGACATTCATGCTTGTTTTCTTGTAGGAAGAATATTGATCCAGAAACTGGAAAGCTTCTTCAGAGAAATTTCCTCAAAGAAGATAGAGAAATGAAAAAAAGAGTGAAAGATTATCGCAGAGAAGAAATTCTAGAAACATCTGTGTAGTTGACATGTTCACCAATTGCTCTTTCCTCGTATGCACAACACATGTTAACCAGCATCAGAATATCCTGTGGCCTTGTGCTGTTGAGAAATTTCATATAGAATGTATTCTGCTTTTCAGATCAAACATCTTCACTATTTCGTGGTAGAATTAGTAATCAGCTTGATGATTTTCTCTTTTTTTTTATCTGAAATTTACTCAACATTTATATCTTCAATTTGATTATTTTTATTTCACTTACATTCACATTACATATTAAGCATGTTACTAACCGTAACCCTATTCATCTTGTAACAATCTGTTTAGATTAAAAAGCAATGGCACCACATCGCCCAGGACCGCTACCGGGCTGAGTGAACCGTGTGTGTGTGTGTGTGTGTGTGTGTGTGTGTGTGTGGCCTCACAATTTCAGGACCGCTACCGGGCTGTGTGTTTTATTATACATGTTTATGATGTGTTAGAAATGATGCGTATTGCAAATGTTATTGAAGAGATAGACCTACTAGCAAAGGATAGGGAGAGGTGGAGGTCCATAGTGTCGGTCCTACACGCCACATAGGAGTTAAGGATGAAAGAAGAAGAAGAAATGTTCTTGTGTAAAGCCTGCCATGTGAAATATTAAGAAGGACTAAGGTGGTTGTTTTTGTCCTTGAGGGCATGGGTGTGCTGGAACAGAGATACTCCCTGTGCTTCTTATTTCTGTAACTCTGTTAAATAGACACACACTTCCTGTGAGAGAATTAATTCGACTCTCACAGACTGCTTGCTGTTCACTCTGTGTGTTTCTGATCCTTCCGCAGAAGACTAATAAACTCATTACTAATAACTCATTAAAAGATTGATCTCGTATTAGACTGGTTATTATCAGATATAAACCACACACATCAACATATTCAGTGTTACATTCTTTAATTTGTTTTAAATTGAAATACAAAATAATTGTTTGGTTGTGTATCTATCTTGCCATGAATTGAACAGGGATGCGATTTCCCACTGTGTCCTACAGGGGGAACTGAACCATGAATTGAACAGGAACTAGAGATGCATTTCCCGACTTCCGGTTATGGCGCGCTGCTAGGCAGACGTGTGATAGAAAGCTCTCATGTACAATTCATAGAAAAGTAATCAGGAAGCCACTAAGAATTACCAAACAGTTACTACTGATCCCTAAACACAACAAACCGCTAAAATGCCAACGAAACCGCATCCAAAGACTTTAAAGTCCACTAAACCAATTAGCTCTGGTCAAATTCTTAACGCTATTCACACAATGAAGGAAGATTTTGTGTCGAGGTTTGACGGGCTATTGGGCGCTATTCAGGGAGTGCAAAGCGAATTAAAGGCATTGACTGGCCGAATTACCGAAGCTGAAGACCGAATTAGCACCAATGAAGATGACTTAACATCTATGAAAACACAGACCTCCACCATGAAAGCAGCTATGGGTGAGCTAGTGCTAAAGTTGGATGACTTAGAAAACCGAGCACGCCGCTCGAATGTGCGGTTGGTGGGTCTGCCTGAGTTAACAGAAGGAGGTGACGTCCGTAACTTCTTGGAAAAGTGGATTCCTGAAGCTCTTGGTGAAATGAACTTTACTGGGCCATTGCTTATAGAAAGGGCACATCGAGTTGGTAGAATCAACAGTAAGGAGGGGAACCAACAAACCGCTGCACGACCCAGAGTGGTGGTGATGATGTTTCTGAACTACGCTGACAAGGTTCGAGTGATGAAAGCGGCCAGAAGCAAGGGAAGGATACTTGTCAACGATAAAAATGTCATGTTTTTTCCTGACGTGTCTGCGGATCTGCTTAAACGTAGAAAAGTCTTTGATTCAGCAAAGAAAGAGCTAGCCTCCCTTTCTAACCGCGACCTGCGTTACGGAATAATTCACCCAGCTACACTTCTGGTGACCATCAAGGGAAGACGGCACACTTTCGACACTGCATCAGAAGCGGAGGCTTTTGTGCAAGAATTGAAGTCTGAGCAAAGCTAGGCAACTATGGGTGCTGAGTAGGCTAACGTGTTTAGTGCTGACAAAATACAGGTAACGTTATTTTTCCTGGACTGTTTAAAGAATGCAGCCGCAATACGGGCAGGGTAATCTTTTCCTGGACTGTTTAAGACTGTTAATTTAAGCATAATGTTTTGCTGCAAAGTGGCTATTTCTGATTGCAATACACAATAAGTTCACTTTTAATATTTTGCATGGAGCTCCAACATGATCGCTGAGCATGCTGTTCCTCGTCATGTGGGTGGACCAGCTTAGTTCCATAGTCAGACTCTGTTCAGGGGTCTATTGGAAGTGTGATCTAGGGGAGGGAAGCGTGTACTTCGTTTGGGGAAGTACACCCTGTTATGTTTACGTTTTAAGGCACATATTCTTATTTTTCTTAATTAAGTTTTCTTTATATTGTTTACTCAATTCCAACCCGCACTTACAATGTAGTATTATATCATGCCATTTGAACTCCAGTTCACCTCTTGGAATGTAAGAGGTCTAAACAAACTTGTCAAGCTTAAGCAAGTAATGAGTAGGATTAAACAACTAAAAGCTAAGATAGTCTTTCTCCAGGAGACGCATTTAACACCTGAAGATGTAGTGAAAGTGAGGAGGAGATGGCCAGATCGAGTTTTTTCTGCTTCATGTAGTTCTCACTCACGTGGGGTAATCACTCTGATACATAACTCTCTACCTTTTCATCTCATCAATGTGGATGAAGACCGATATGGGAGATACCTTATTATTCAATGTGAAATACTCTCAATTAGGTTAAATCTGGTAAACTTATATGGACCAAATGACGACAACCCGTCTTTTTTCAGAAATCTGTTTTTGTCCCTGGCTGATTTGTCTGGTAGTTTCATCATAGGTGGAGATTTGAATTGCACTCTCCAGCCAGAGATTGATAGATCCACAGGGATAGATACCGCCCATGCCCAGACACGAAAAGAGTTATTACAATATATAAAAGAATTTAATTTAACTGACATATGGAGAAGAGACTATCCTAATCAGTCAACCTTCTCATGTTATTCTGCCACCTGCCAGACATTCTCCAGAATTGACTACTTTTTGGTCTCTGCTTCTTTGATATCCACAATCTCAAGAAGCTGGTACGACAGCATTGTAATTTCAGACCATGCTTCAGTTTCATTTAGACTAAACATGCCACAGTCACTGAATTTCTCCACGGGGTGGCGCCTTCAGTCATTTTGGCTGAAGGATCCAGAATTTATGAAATTTATTGGGGCCCAAATTGATGATTACTTTGTAAATAACACAACCCAAACATCAGCTGCTATACGGTGGGAAGCATTTAAAGCCTTCCTGAGAGGACATATGATAAGTTTTACGAGTTTTAAACAAAAATCCTGGAGGCTGGAGATGCAACAATTAGAAAAAAAGATAAAAGAAACTGAATCAAAACACTTCAAAAACCCTTCCCAACAGTCATTTAAAGAACTTAATGAATTTAGAGCTAAATTTAATGTTTTTTTCTGTCAATAAGGCAACTAAAAGCCTGCTGAAATTGAAACAGTTCTATTATGAGCAAGGGGAAAAGGCTAGTAAACTCTTAGCTTGGCGTATTAAACAATCCGAATCTGAAAGGACAATAAATACTATTCAGCTAGATGATGGGTTGGAGACTAGTGACCTTAAAGAAATTAATAAAGCTTTTCAAGGTTTTTATGAGAACTTATACAGCACCGATTCTTCAGCCTCAGCCTTGCAAAAACAAAAAGATTTTTTGGATTCATTGCACATCAAGCCTCTTGAAGAAAACTTCCTGGCTGATTTAGACCTAGACATAACCATTGAGGAATTGTCTGCAGCCACTGGTAGTATGAAGGGGGGTAAGACGCCTGGCCAGGATTCGATTCCCATTGAGATCTATAAAGCTTTTCAGGACGCGTTACTGCCACCTTTACTTGAAATGTATAAAGAGTCCTTAGATAGTGGGTCCTTCCCCCCAGCTTTATTGGACCTAATTAACTATTTTGGCACATTTGCGGGATACAAAATGAATTACTGCAAATCTGTAATATTATTCATGAATGAAAAGGAAAGACTACACCCCCCAATTCATACTCTTTTTATGGTTTCACTCAATGGCTTCACATACCTGGGTGTTAAGATTGCCCCTACCACCGACAAAATTGTTCCTAATAACTACAATACCTTAACAGATAAGGTCACCCAACTTATAAATAGATGGAACAATCTACCCATTTCTATGATTGGCCGGATAAATGTATTGAAAATGTCAATTTTACCGAAGTTTTTGTATCTCTTTCAATCTATTCCACTTGCTCCTCCACCCTCATTCTTTAATTTTCTTAAAAAGCTTTTTTCCAACTTTATATGGAACAACAAGCGTCCCAGGCTCAGGCTTTCCCTATTGTATTTACCATATGATAGAGGTGGTTTACAGCTACCAAATATTGAGTGGTATTACTGGGCAGCTCAAATCAGAGCAGGAATGTTTATTTTGAGAGAAACCACCCCCCAGCATGGGTTTCAATCGAAGCACATGTAATCAACATTCCTTTAAACCTGTACATCTACTCTGCTAACAAACAGAAACTAATCAAACATACTAAAAATCCTTTTCTAAAAAATACATTAATGGTTTGGCACAAATCTCTTGCATATCTAGGGGAAACTATCTCAACTATCTCAGTTTTCTCCAATTTTTGGTAATGATGACTTCCAACCTGGTAGAGCAGACCCAGGGTTTAAAATCTGGGCAGCCCAGGGTATAGCCAAGGTAGCTGACCTTTACAATGAAAATTTGGTTCTCATGTCATTTGAAGAGCTCAAATCAAAATATGGGATTCTTGCAAAACATTTTTTTAAATATCTACAATTTAGAAGCTTCATCCTTTCTAGACAGAGCAATGATCTGAAGCTTCCCCCTCTATCCACCCTAGAAGATTACAGTTTGAAGTTTTTACATTCTAGGGGACAGGTTTCATTACTATATGAGCTTTTTGTAAGCAAGTCTAAAGAATTATCACAACGCTCACTTCAAGCATGGCGAATGGACTTGCAGGAGAATGTTACGGAGGAGGAATGGTCAAAAGCATGTTTTCTTGCTCAGACCCAATCCATAAATACAAACTCCAAACTGTTGCAATATAAATGGATAAGTAGATTGTACATAACACCAGCTAAATTGCACCACTTTAATCCTAACATACCTGATACCTGCTTCAAATGTAAAGACCAAAAAGGTACCTTATTTCATTGCATGTGGGAATGTCAAAAGATACTTTCTTTTTGGAGGAAGGTGTTGGACCTTACTAGCCAAATCATTGGCAAGGAAGTGCCTCTTAGTCCTAAACCGTGCCTATTGAATCTATATCCAGAGAACTTCACTACCTCTAAAAAAGTTAGGTCTCTACTGTATATTTGTTTTCTGGAAGCCAAACGATGTATAGCTCTATCATGGAAATCTGATACACCTTGTGCCACATCACAATGGTTGAGGGGAATGACTTCTTACTTAGCTTTAGAAAAGATAAGTTACACAACAAAAAATAGACTTGACAAGTTTTGGGAAATATGGAACATTTTCTACAATTTCCTTGAGAATAACAACATGGATGTTGATGGTTGGTTGAATGATAAAATGGATTGAGTACTTTCTTCTTTTTTTTTTTTTTCATTTTCATTTTGTTCTCCCCTTTAAACAATGTAAGTTAGCTGATGTAATCTTAATGACTGTAACACACTGTCTACTGTGACACGGACATCTATTGTATGTGCTATATGTGAGAGCAAATTGCATTATATGTGCCTTGTTGTGTTGTCTTGTATTGTTTGTCTGTAAAATGAACAAAATTCTTAATAAATATATGTTTAAAAAAAAAAGAGATGCATTTCCCACTGTGTCCTACAGGGGGAGCAGTGTCTGAACCATGAATTGAACAGGAACTGAGTGTTTCTCGGATGCCATTGAAACAGTTTTGCAGAGAAACACACACATCACGTCTTAGAGCAGTGGTTCTCAACCTTTTTTCAGTGATGTACCCCCTGTGAAATATTTTTTCAGCCAAGTACCCCCTAACCAGCGCAGAGCATTTTTGATTGAAAAAAATATGTAATACACAGCGCTATGCCATCATTGTCTGATTTATTAAACTGTCAACAATGAAGATTGAACATTGAACATTGTTGCATTGAACTGAGTGCTTTTGCAATTACATTTTAGTGAGAAACTTTGTCAGTCTTGGTGGCAGGGAGGCAACTGCTGTGATCAAGCTCTTCTCCAGGCACAGTCTGTATCTCTGCTTTGTTTTGATCAGTCATTGCAGAGAAGGAGGCCTCACATAAATATGTGGAGGCAAAGGGTAGTAGCTGCTCCAAAGCTTTCTCTCCCAGGTCAGGGTGCTCCTGCTTCACACACACCCAAAACTGTGTGAGTGTGGATGTGGCAAACTTCATCTGGAGGCCACGGTCAGATGACACTTGCAGGAGTGTTTCCTGATTAGTGACAGGTAGCTTGCTTCCGTATGCTTCGGACAAGAGAAATGGGTTTCTCACCCAATCCAGCTGTGTACATTTCTCCTCCATGTCAGGAAACTAGGAAATTGAAAACAAAAATTTTGAATCTAGTTGGTCAAATGTCCCACGATGACCAACTTGACTGGAGCTCTGTCCACATCATCACAAGAGAGAAAATCATCCACCTGAGGAAAGCAGGTGAAATCCCCCTGTGCAGAGGCTCTTCTCCACAGCTCTGCTTTCTTCAGGAAGCCACCCACCTTGTCATACAGGTTTAAAATGCTGGTGCCCTTTCCCTGCAGAGACATATTCAGTTCGTTCTTTTTGCACATCTTTGCAAGCCAGTCTGTGTCCTGGAACAAGGTGGCATGGGGAGATCTGTGCTCAATCAGGAAGGTATAGGCTACTTCAGATCGTAATTCCAACAGCCGGTTGAGTATTCTCCCTCGAGAGAGCCAACGCACTTCTGTGTGCAGCAGCAGTTGTGTGTGTTCAGCTCCCATGTTTTCGCGAAAAAAATTCCCGCTTATTATACAGTGACTTAACAAAACGATAGAAGACATTCCTTCAGAATACCTCTATTTAATGATTTTGATGCCGTTTCGTGATTTCCGCTAAGAAAAAAATGTTCTTCAGGCTAATAGAACTTTAAAGTTTCAAGTGTTGCGTAGCAACCCATTACTTGCTGACTTCAAGTTACAATGACTTTCCGTTGCGTTAAATGAGCGGACTACTTGCGGAATGATATTGTAACAAATCTTGGAAGTGTGGAATATTTGTTATGGCTTTTTATTACACACACAACACAAGGTCAAAATGGCACGGGCTTTATACCCTGGTACAAGTTATCACGAACAGACTGTGCTACCGTCACACACCTGTACGCTGTTCGCGTATGAATGAATGTGGTGTATGGTGTATGAATTGTGCTATATAAATAAAATTGCCTTGCCTTGCCTTGCCTGTATAAACTCCGTCCGCTAGTGCATCACATTAGTGATGTGTCGTTCGTGAACGATTCGTTCATTTTGAACGAATCCTTACAAGGACTCGAGAGTAACGAGTCCTCTCAAAAAAAGATTCGTTCATTTTCTCGTGGCCACGCATCGGGACTTGCAAAGGCTCAGCCAAGGAAACAGAAATGATTCGTTGAATGCAGGTCACGTGGGAAATGATCCAAAGATCCGTATCCGAAGACCGAGTCAAAAAATGAACTAATCATTTCTGTTTCCTCTAGCTACCAGTACTGAGCCTATGCAGGTCACGTGAAAAATGATCCAAAGATCCGTATCCGGCAGATGAACGAATCATTGATCTGAAGACTCGGTTGGCAGAAGAACGAAACATTGACCCGAAGATCTGTATCCGGCAGATGAACGAATCGTTCACCTCCCGATCGTTCATTTACCCGAAGACACGGTCGGGAGGTGAACAACTCGTTCATCTGCCGGATCGTTCATTGACCCGAAGACACGGTCGGGAGGTGAACGACTCGTTCATCTGCCGGATACAGATCAAATCTCGTTCATCGTTCATTTTCCACGTGACCTGCATAGGCTCAGCACTGGTAGCTAGAGAAAACAGAAATGATTTGTTCATTTTGACTGGGTCTTCGGATACGGATCTTAGGATAATTTTTCACGTGACCTGAATAGGCTCAGAAGAGGAAACAGAAAGGATTTGTTTACCTCGTTCACTCGTGCCTCGTGCGTGGCTAGGTTTAAGACGTGAATGATATTCCTTCACAAGTAATAATTACAGGTTTCGTTATTTTAACTTTTGTGTACTTTACTTAGGGTTCAGCGTAATAGTTTGCCGTGATAATTGAATGCTAGTGTGATAATAAATGACCACTTCAAATCATCCAGACTGTCATGATACAGTGTTATGTTGTTAGTGTTAGTGTCACAATATTTTAATGCAGAAACGAATGACTCGAAAAAAGATTCGTTCATTTTACTGAACGAGATTCAAAGAACCGAGTCGGTAAAATGATCCGAACTTCCCATCACTACATCACATAGAGAAAAGTATGTGCCCGCCGCACAGCATTATGGGGCGACTATGCCGGCACGTTACAAAATGAAAGATGTGAATTACAAGCCCAAAACCCGTTGCCAATGACAGCAGTCATTCACTTTTTGCAGCGGTGAATATCAAGACATTACAGACCTGCAAACGTTGGGATGGCCCATTCAAACGGAACTGTTTGGAACATTCTGAAGAGCCGTATATTAACTATTTTTTAAGGATTTTTGAATGGATGCTAATTTAAAATATATATTTTTTTTTAAATCTCGCGTACCCCCTGGACTGCCTTCAAGTACCCCAAGGGGTACGCGTACCCCCGGTTGAGAACCACTGTCTTAGAGGGTTAAACATGTTGTATTCTACTGAACACCTACACACACAGACACACACACACACACACAAACATGTTGTATTCTACTCAACACACACACACACACAAACATGTTGTATTCTACTGAACAGACACAAACATGTTGTATTCTCCTGAAGACACACATACACACACATGTTGTATTATACTGAAGACACACACACACACATACACACAAATATGTTGTAGAAATATCAGACACACCCCATACAGCAGGATGAAACAACTCATATCTTCACGACAGCCATTCCGATATGATACAGAATTAAGGCTTTTGTAGGAGAGCTGTGTTATTGTGTGTGTGTGTGTGTGTGTGTGTGTGTGTGAGTGTGCTTGTGTGTGTGTGTGTGTGTGTTATTGTGTGTTTGTGTGTGTTTGTGTGTGAGTGTGTTTGTGTGTGTGTGTGTTATTGTGTGTGTGTGTGTGTGAGTGTTATTGTGTGTTTGTGTGTGTGTGTGAGTGTTATTGTGTGTGTTTGTGTGTGTTTGTGTGTGTGTGTGTGTTTGAGTGTTATTGTGTGTGAGTGTGCTTGTGTGTTTGTGTGTGTTTGTGTGTGTGTGTGTGTGTGTGTGTGTGTGTGTTTGTGTGTGTGTGTGTGTGTGTGTGTGTGTGTGTGTGTGTGTGTGTGTGTGTGTGTGTGTGTGTGTGTTTGCCAGTGTTATTGTGTGTGTGTGTGTGTGTTTGCCAGTGTTGCTATGCAGGGTTTAGTAATCACCAAGGCCACAGTTGTAAATTCAGTTGTGATGTGTGCAACACACACTCACACACACACACACACACACACACACACACACACACACACACATGTTCAGTTGTGATGTGTGCAATGACTGTGAATGTCACAAGAAACAGGATGGCAGAGATTGTTCAAGGTATTGCAAACCAGACCACTGTTTGGAGAAACACAAGCAACCAGTGTCCAGAGGTGTGTTTGTGTGAGTGTCCAGAGGTGTGTGTGTGTGTTTGTGTCCAGAGGTGAGTGTGTGTGTGTGTGTGTGTCCAGAGGTGTGTGTGTGTGTTAGTGTCCAGAGGTGAGTGTGTGTGTGTGTCCAGAGGTGAGTGTGTGTGTCCAGAGGTGTGTGTGAGTGTTAGTGTCCAGAGATGAGTGTGTGTGTGAGTGTCCAGAGGTGAGTGTGTGTGTCCAGAGGTGTGTGTGAGTGTTAGTGTCCAGAGATGAGTGTGTGTGTGAGTGTCCAGAGGTGAGTGTGTGTGTCCAGAGGTGTGTGTGAGTGTTAGTGTCCAGAGATGAGTGTGTGTGTGAGTGTCCAGAGGTGAGTGTGTGTGTCCAGAGGTGTGTGTGAGTGTTAGTGTCCAGAGATGAGTGTGTGTGTGAGTGTCCAGAGGTGAGTGTGTGTGTCCAGAGGTGTGTGTGAGTGTTAGTGTCCAGAGGTGAGTGTGTGTGTTAGTGGCGCTGTGTGATGTTAGAAAGTGTTGTAAGCAGTGGCGGCTGGTGAATTTTTTTCTGGGGGGGGGCGCAGTTGGGCGGCGCTTTTAAAATAGCACTCCACAATGAGAAGAAAAGAGTTTGAGTAGAATATAAAAAAATTAAAAAAAAGCTTTATTTCAACAACACAAAGTGCTCAACACTATCCAATAACAACCATCAACAAACTGTAACTTTGGGCATGAGAGGTTCAGAGCAGAATGGTTTCAGAGGTTTACAGAATAAAACAGGTGCCCACACCCTCATTTACATTTAGTCATTTAGCAGACGCTAAACCCTCACATGAAAGAGGTTTAGAGCATAAGAGATTCAGAAAGAGATATCACATTTTACATTGGGTGTTTGACAAGAGTAGGCCCCACTACTTATAAAGAAATGTAGCCCTCCTCTCTTTCAAGTTGGCAAATCTCTCAATAACTTTTCCCTCACAACAGCCAGCATACAGTCAAGTTCATTCTGGACTGTTTTGGATGTTCCCTTAAACACAGATGCTCTTTCAGTGCACTGTCAAGTGAGGCAACGGACGTCCACCAAGCCACGGAATATCCCTGGGTTATCCGAATTCTTGCTCTCATCATGACCACGCAGGGCCAACTGAAATGCACCACAGAACTTCACACAGTCTATTATTCTTGAGAGAATGTGTCTGTTTTTCCTTACTTCTTCATTGTGTTTTCGAATGCCAATTCGGTACCCTGCGTCGAGCTGCTTTGCTATACTCAGTCTTCCAAAGAGGCTTAGCTTCAGGCTGTTAGTTAGATGGCTGCGGCAAGATTCGTGCTTCTTACATTTATCGTTGAAGTGCTTTAGATCCTTCATCCCCGTTGCAGTCCAGATTGTTTCAGTCCCAGGACTTTGGAACAACAGGCAGGGAAAACAAAAAAACGCATTACTCAATGAACAACCAGCTAACCAGCTCCGGTTAGCATACAGGCTTGAGGAGAAGCTACGGGTGTACGTCCTCCCGCGGTCGATGCTCTGCTGCTGCATTTTTAAATCCGGACGTTCGGGTCCCATGTCTTTCAGTCTCTTCTTATCGACATCTGATCGTCGATTGAAAGGTGTTTCACGAAGAGATTCCACAGAGTTTTCAGTTGCCATACTCACAGAATCAAAGTCTCTGCTAGCTATGTTGCTCTCCTAGATACGTGAGATTTATATGGGATGTGAGGGAATGATAAAGGTCTCTGATTCGACGAATAGTCCAGTCGCGTTGAAATAAGAAACGATGTCATTGGCTAGGGCGCAAAATTTTGCGCCCC
>NW_024880026.1:5000-27500 GCF_900700415.2 Clupea harengus
AGAAGAATGCAGCTACATGTTAACTGAAGAAATGTAACAGCATCCACTAACTTCAGTTTCTGCAGTCTGCAGTGGGAATCTTCCAGTAAAGCACACAGCTGAGTCACTCCCAAGGCTTTTGGTATGCGCTTACTCAGATCCAGCTCAGTCATGAGTAAGGGGTTTGAACCCACAGCTGAAGCCACAGCAGCACAGGCTTCCTCAGCAGCACTCCCTTTCAGGAACCTGTACAAATAGAGACAATAAATATATCTGTTGTCTGACACAAAAGGTCATCACTGGTACTTAAATACAAAAACGCAAAAACATTGCAACTTCTGTCAAGGCAGCCTTTGACAGAAATGTAAAAAAGCAAACTGAGCCGTCACATATGTTTTTCTCATGGGAAAGGAAGCACTTCTACCCACTTGTCAAGTCTATTGATTCAATAAGTCTGCTTGGCCTGGTGCAGCAGCTTTAAATCTTACAGGCTCAGTTTCCACTGCAACAGCTGAGCTCATCCTGTCACTTTTAATATAAGTGTAACCCCTTTTTCTAATGGAAGTCAGACTCAAGTCTATTCAGTTCCCTGACTAACTACTTGGATATTTAACTGACTCTGGGTTTTGTAAGATAAATTCAGTTTAGGTATGAATTTATTAACATTTTATTTCTATTAACAGTGTATGCCCATTTAACCAGTATAACTAAAGGCAGTTGGAAAACAGGTTCCAGACAGAGGGGCCCTAAGATAACATTCAAAGAACTGCTTTCAAGTAGGATGACCAGTGACATAAATTCCAAGGTCATAGGG
The DNA here is from genome assembly GCF_900700415.2 of Clupea harengus. Taxonomy (NCBI): domain Eukaryota; kingdom Metazoa; phylum Chordata; class Actinopteri; order Clupeiformes; family Clupeidae; genus Clupea; species Clupea harengus. Next base: position 5,794 of record NW_024880026.1, read on the forward strand.
CAGCCTGGGCAGGAGACAGATGAGATAGGGAGACTATCTGTACCAGGGAGTGGAGATTCACAGAAACTTAATTGTCAGGCCAGAAATTACGACTGAAACATGCAAGTCACAGAGAGGCGTATATATACGTGTGGGGCCCAGAAAGTACCATCAGTGAAGACTGGACTTATAAACCAATTGTGATCACATGTCAAATTCAGAAGGCCTTCTCCAGCCGTGGGTGACAGAGCTGTTTGTGAACTCTGCATCTCCGACTGTATCTTGTACAATCTTAAAACCAGTAAACTCAACTGTATCAAACCAATTGCTACGTGTGGCGGTCCATTACTCTGATTTTTCTGTAAACCAGCACGCAGATAATTTATCTTAACAGTTTACAGATCCAGACCACGAGGCAGGAGTGTTTAGTACAGTTATCATTACTAGATCACCATCTTGTAGGAACCTGCAGCAGCCGCCTTGGTTCATACTGAACTATTCAGATACGAATCATATGAGCCGATAGAGTTCCTCATACTTCTATAACCCCTTTTCCCCTAGTGCTATAAAATACACAGGAGTCACACTGACATCAAACAAAACAGAATCCTGGGTTCACAACTATTGTTGGTGAGTGGGCTGGACTTCCTGTCTACCAATACATCTGGATGTTTAGTCATAGAATTATATCTGGTAAGTATTCTATATATCAACTAAGTCACAAACTAATAAGTACAATGGGCATGAATCAAACAAATAGCGCGGTGCCTACACTAAGACATGTTATACCAGTGTGCCTGGCAGGAAATATGCAAATCCTCAGATATAATTACAATGGGAGCAGTAATGGAAAAGAGTAGCTCCTATTACCAGTGCTTTTAGTCAAACAATAGTGACTGATGGGCACACTGATGGAATTTTTTTTTACAAATAGGAGAAATTCATTTTTCCCTTTACTGTACAAATTAAATAAAGAATGTGGGTGTGTGGATGTGTGCAAAATGTATATAAATGACATGTTCATTCAACTTTTCTAAATATGTAAATCAGCAATATGAAATTAGAAGTTCCCCCTTAATTGTTGTCACCTTCGCACACATTCGTATGATCAACTAAAACGTATTAAAAACAATTCTTACAACCCAATGCTCCTAACTAGCACACCATGAAAACCCAATAAACGCAAAATGGCGTTTAAGAAACTCAGTAAACGCAAAATGGAATCATAAACTATAAAGGAAAGGTCGAAAACATACATTAGCTTAGAAGATTAAAAGGTAATTTAACATTGCATACATGTATAACACATTTAACACACGAGTCAAAACAAAAGTTCGGCAAATCTCTGTTCACGTTAGCAAGCTTGCCAGACTACCTTGGGAACCATGAGGAAATCCAGAGTTCGTTGTACTCCCATTGGAGAATGAAATCAAATAAATATTAAATAAAAGTTCACTCTCGCTGTTACAGTTGAACACACGGGAGATGCGAACAGTTTTCCGTCACCAATAAACTCTGTAGCAGCTACTCACGAATTACTCAGTAGTCCGTGATGCTTGACGGACAGGATGAAGTTCATGGAGGCTAACTTATTAGCTTCAGCTCCCAGCTCTGTGACGGTGAACCCAGCCCAAACTTCCTCCGCGCTTCTCTTCATCAGGCACCGTGGACGAAGTTACACAGGTAAACTAACGCTTGCTATGAAAATTAGCTGAGTCCCAGGTCTCGTTGTTGCCCGTGTCTATTTTGAATACACAACTTAATACTGCTAAACCTCTCCTTAACAGACAGAAGACTACCCATTCATGCCACCTACAAATCCAACTTGCTCCAATAAAAAAAAACCGACTTCTCCTCACACAGGATTGGGTACAGCCTTGAAAAACAACGAATTCCAGCGGGAAACATACATCGTTACTAAACAAGGGAAAAGGCATCATGGTAACTGTAGTTCTTTCAAGCACACACAGCGCACACAGTTTGAACTCCAACCACATAGCATTATCAATAATAGAAAAGCATTAACAAAATAAATCATTTTCTTAAAGGGTCTTACATGATGTTCATCTATGGTCATTAGTGATGCCCCTAAGTCAACAGCTTGATAATGTACCACACTCAAAGACTGAGAGTTGGATTTTGTCTTGATGCCACATACATTTATTTCACTGATGTTTACTGTAAAACATGCCAAATACATTCATCAGGACAACAGCCCATGTCTTTCTCCTGCTGAGAACTGTTCTACTTCCTGCAGGAGTTAGCGTGGATACAGCAACCACCGTTTCTAGCGCGCTGCTGCCACCTAGTGGTAGAACTGGTGTACTTATTCATGAATTAAACCCTGAACACTTCTCAAAACTTGATGCATTTTTCACTTCAGGCAATAATCTTGCGCTGAGTGCGCTACAATAACATATGAGGTGTGGCTATTAAATAATGAGACTAATGCTATATGTCAATCGTAATGAAAAATACTAATTATACTCATAGAACTCGTACAGTGCATCCGGAAAGTATTCACAGCGCTTCACTTTTTCCACATTTTGTTATGGTACAGCCTTATTGCAAAATGGATTAAATTATTTTTTTCCTCAAAATTCTACACACAATGAAAAGAAAAAGGTTTTTTGACATTTTTGCAAATCTTTTAAAAATAAAAAAATCACATGAGCACCGACGCTCCCCATCCAACCTGATGGAGCTTGAGAGGTCCTGCAAAGAAGAATGGGAGAAACTGCCCAAAAATAGGTGTGCCAAGTGAAGGAACCAGAAATTAAGATTTAGAGTTCATAATGATATACCATAGTCAATACATATTATATCTAGTTGTAATTGTGCTTTCATTTAGACATAATTTAGAATGTAAGCATTTCTGATTGACCTGGGGTAGGTGTGAAGCCTGTGAGTTCAGATCCCTTGGAGCTCAGCTGGAGATCGTGCCCATTTCCTCTGTGAAGCAAATGGCCTCACAGACTCAGTGTCTCCAAGGCCTAATGAATAGAGGGTGACACCCCTTATACTGAGTGCATTTAACTGCAATCTTTCACTGGATAATCAGATGAGTCTGAGGTGAAGTTATGAGTGGAACTTCAGGCTTTGTCTCCCTTGGAATGGCCACCATTGTACAAGATTAAACCTGTTTCCTGACTGATCATAACTAAGACTGGGTCTCCAAATATATGGTATAAAATGAATACTATCACAAGCTTGTAGCATCATACTCAAAAAGACTTGAGGTTGTAATTGCTGCCAAAGGTGCTTCAACAAAGTATTCAGCAAAGGCTGTGAATACTTATGTATGTGTTATATTTTCGTTCTTTATTTTTGATACATTTGCAAAAAAATAATTATGGGGTATTGAGTGTAGATTTGAGGGAAAAAATGACTTTAAATAATTTTAGCATAAGGCTGTAATATAACAAAATGTGAAAAAAGTGAAGCGCTGTGAATACTTTCCGGATGCACTGTGTATACTCGTAATAACAGTCTCATTATTTAAAACCCACACCTTGTATGTCCATGTGCAGGATTTGAACTCTTTGAAAAACAGAACAGCTGTGTAATATTCTTGATATACATTTACCTGAGATTTGTCAGTTTACACTGCGGGTCCTCCTTTAGGTCGAAAAGCAGTTTGACTCCTGATTCCCCTGGATCATTTCCTCTGAGATCCAGCTCTCTGAGATGATTGGGATTTAACCTCAAGGCTGAAGCCAGACTAGCATAGCCCTCCTCTGTGATACTGCAGTCTGAGAGTCTAAAGTGAAAATGTAGACATAATTTGGTCAAGGCAAACACAACAAGACATTTACAGTGCATTTAAAGTAAGACCATTTTTGTAGCCAAATTGAGGGGTCAGCAGTTTACTACATGAGGTGTATTTGATGGCAGAGTGCATTATTTTCAACCTTTCAAATGCTCTGAGTCAGTATTACTGCCCAAAACATAGATCCCAGTTCTAAACTCATGGTGCTATGGGCAAGGTCCCATCGTTAATTAACTGAATACGATTATTTTGAAACATATACTCAGATATAAACAGGTCTGAGTCATCCAGATTTTCCATGAAACAGTTTGTGATCTTGTTGTTTTCTGATACTCTAAACATTTTATTTTCATCTGAGCTTTCCAGTCCATGTATGTCGGAAACTTTATAGGATTTGGAAAAATTGTGTAAGAAATACTGTTTCTCTGTCTGGGGATACTTTTTACTAATGTATATTTTATCAAGAATTGATAGGTTTGTATGTATATGTTTATGTTCGTATCTGTTTGTGTGTGTGTGTTTGTGTGTGATGAAGATGGAAAAGGAGAGTGATATGAAGTGTTTACTGCTGAATTAATAGTGACCCTTTACATGTGAAGATCATCACAGTTCACCATCACTGTCAAATTCACTGATATCAACTCAGTATTTGGTCTTGTGATACTCACTCTAGTTTCTCCAGTTTACAGTTGGGATCCTCCAGAAGAGAAGAAAGATGCTTCACTCCTGAGTCTCCTGCTTTACTCCCTTCCAGCCACAGCCCTCTGATGTGTGAGGGGTTTGATCTCAGTGCTGATGCAAGAGAACTGAAGCCCTCTTCTGTAATACTGCAGTTTGACAGGCTGTAGAGAGAATGAGAAGGGCATTTTTCATCTCAGTTTACTGTTGGCACTTCCATTAGCACTTAAATGAAGCACTTAATATAGCAGACAGTGACGGGACCGTAAATCACTGCAGAGGGTGGTGAAAACTGCCCAACGCATCACTGGTTCCTCACTCCCAACCATGTGAGCTGTCAGAGCAAGAGATGTCTGCGGAGGGCACGGCAGCATCGAAAAGGACAGCTCTCACCCCCAGCCCAGACCTGTTTGCCCTCCTCCCCTCTGGGAGGCGCTACAGGGGTGCTCCCGTTCCCGGACCAGCAGGTTCAGGGAACAGCTTTCATCCCTGCGGCTGTCACTCTACCTGAACTCTGCCCCCACCCCACACACACCTCCTCCAGCCACTGAACATTTGCACTGTACTTCCCTCTTCCCACCCTGGCTTTGACTGCCACACCCTCCTCCAGCCACTGAACATTTGCACCAGAATGTTTTTTTTACCACTTATACTGTATTAATCGTACTTATACCATACATTACTCTTAAATATAATATTACTAATACTCTTTCACTTCATTTCACTTATTACCACCACTAATACTTACACCCTGCACTTTACATATACTTATCATACCTAACTTCTAACTTCAATTGCTGCTATTTCCTTGTCCCAATTACTGTTCATATTGCATATCTATTTCTTACTGTACATATCTATTTATCACTTATTACACTTTACATATGCACATACTCTGCCACTTTTGCTATTTTGCACTTCTGGTTGGATGCTAAACTCGATTTCGTTGCGCTCAGTACTTGTACTCTGTGCAATGACAATAAGTTGAATCTAAAAAACAAATCTAAAAAATCTAATCTTAATAGTCACAATTTTCAGGACTTTTATTTGCGTATTTACATATATATACACACAGAATGAGAGAGAATTTTTTTTATGTCGTTCCCAATGCAAAGACAGAATTGGACAGACATGTCCTATGGGGCGCCGTTTGTAAAATGTTGCACGTTCTAAAACCCTGCTCAGTTTTGGTACATTTAGCATTATCATATGGGGGAAAAAGCACAACAATATTCAATGTCACTTTTTCAAACATTTAGAGAGATATTCATGTAAGGATATATGTTTGGGCAGTAACACAAAGTTGTTGAATAATATAAATGTTCATCTAAATGTAAATGTTAAATATAAATGTGTAAATGTTAAATGTAAATGTTAAATATAAACGAATGTTTCAGATGTGATAATATAAATGTTAAATATACAAGTGTTAATATGTAAATGTTAAATGTAAATGCTAAATGTAAATGTTAAATGTAAATTGCACCACCGCCACCGCACTGTCCGTACACTTACTCTACCTCATACCCTATGCTAGCATTTATATACATATATAATATTGCCACCATCAACATGTTTTCTCTGTTCCTACTCCCCTTACCCCTGTACAAGTAAACCTTTGAGCACAGTGTATAGCCGACTAAACTGGGTCTTGGTTTGTATCATGTATTTACCACCGATGTCTGTATATATATTATGTACACCTACCAAATGCAGGATATGTACAACACCTGTTGTTTCCGTCATCCCCTTCTTGCCACACAACCCTCCCCCATCCCCTCCCTTTCCTATCTCCACCCGGCCGACCTCAAGCAGATGGGTCCCCCTTATGTGCCGTGGTTCTGCTAAGGGTTCCTTCCTGACTAACAGGAGTTTTTTTCTTGCCCGTGTTGCCATTGTGCTTGCACTAAGGGGGTTCAGGCTCTGGGCTCTGTAAGCGCCTAGAGACAATTGTATTGTTTATGGCGCTATATAAATAAAAATTGAATTGAATTGAATTGAAATGTAAATGTTAATGTTAATGTTCAGGTCTACATGGTCAGATTTGAAGACTGATACCTACAATATTTTACGGTAAATTGGCTTTTTTAGTTTCACGTCACGTCAGAATTACCAGCTTGAGGGCAAGAATACACTCCACAGTTGTCTACCCACTGGAATTTAATACAGAACTGACCATCTTTCATTCAAGATTATTTAATATCTCCGCTTAAAATTGTCTGACATAGGTAGTAAAATGCCAGACAGTTTGTTGCTTCGGTTGCTGTTTCAAATCGGCGAGGAGACAAGCCCGGGCTGTTTCCAGCTGATTGTAGACGTCTTCCTGGGTCAACTTTTCTCAGGCGGGCAGTAAAGAAGCCTTATTTTTGGAGCTCTCAATAAAAGCAGTAACCCTGTTTTGGTCGCCTCATTTATCAGAATAACTACCTAAAACGGGAATAGATCAAGAAATAAAGTCAAGAAACAAAGCATCAACACGATTAAAATTGCATTACCCGGTTTCTGCTCTGAGATTGCGACAAGTACCTAAGCAAATAGGCTAGGCTACTGTATTTTGTCATCCAACTGGTAATACTACAATGCCAGTAGAAAATACTTGGGAAGATAATTTCAGTTGTCATTCGCCAGACCAGGTGGTTGTACTTGTGTTAACCAGGAAATTGTGTCAAATGATAAAGAACAGTGTTGGGTAGGCTAAAGGCTGCTAGCTAACAGCATGTAGCTCGCTAGCTGGTAGCTAGCTATTAAATGGCAATCATCTTTGCTCTGATAATGAAGATGTTTATTAGTTTTCACCTTCCAGACGACATCGTTATGAACCCATCCCCTTCTGAAAATTAAATTACTATCTGTGCTTTTGGTAGGCTTTCAGTTTTTGAGGTGTGTAGGGGGACGGATTTTCTATTAGATAGATGTAAATATCTCCAAACTGGAGCTCAGGCAAGGACTTCAACGACGTTATAGAAATAAGGATATCAGCGGGTGCAGTAAAGGGATCACAGGTTCCCAAAATGTAATTTTTTTCTAGATATCTCTGTCTGGCTATTGTGGTATGATCTGTGTTTGATGGCGATCGTAATTGAGTAGGCTGCACTGCTCGAAGATGTCCACTGTTGGTCGACATCTTCGCTTTTGCCCGCAAGGTATCCCTTGTAGTGTGACTGAAAGCTATGAATAACCGTAAATATTGTAATGTTCTGTCGTCAAGTCTGACATGTAGACTGAACATTTACATTTAACATTCACATTTACATTTACATTTACATTTAACATTTACATTTAGCATTTGATATTTGTATTTACATTTAACATTTACTTTTAACACTTATATTTAACATTTATATATAACATCTGAACATTTACGTTTAACATTTAACATTTACATAACTTTAGATGAAAGATTTTATCATTATTAAACAAACTTTTGTGTTACTCGCAAAATGATCCTTGGAAAAAGTTATCGCATGAATTACATGAATTTCTCTCTAAATGCTTGAAAAAAGTGACATTTGAATATTGTGTGCTTTTTTTTCCATATGATATGCTAAAAGTACCAAATCTGAGCAGCATTTTCGAACGTGCATCATTTTACAAACGGCGCCCCCATAATTCCCACTTCTGATCTGGCATGTAAGGTACACACTACTGTCCCACACAATGTGTCTCATCCCCTTCAGACATGTCCCACTCTGATCTGCATGTAAGATACACACTACTTGTACTCCACAACATGTGTCCCATCCCCTTCAGACATGTCACCACTCTGATTCTGCCATGTAAGATACACACTATGTACTCCACAACAGTGCCTCACTCCCCTTCAGACATGTCCCCACACTGGATCTGCATGTACTGTACTCCACAACATGTGTGCCATCCCCTTCAGACATGTCCCCACTCTGATCTGCATGTAAGATACACACTAATGTACTCCACAACATGTGTCCCATCCCCTTCAGACATGTCCCCACTCTGATCTGCATGTAAGGTACACACTACTGTACTCCACAACATGTGTCCCATCCCCTTCAGACATGTCCCCACTCTGATCTGCATGTACACACTACTGTACTCCACAACATGTGTCCAATCCCCTTTAGAAGCAACAATGACAGTTTTGAAAATGAAAACTTAAATGTACATCTAATGTTAAGCTTAAAGCAGCTTAAGAAGGGGATAGGGGATGAATTTGTCACTTAGGAAATACTTTGGATTCATTGCACATAGAAAGCACCTTTAAGTCGTTCAAAAGACTTCACTAGACTTCCATAGAGAATAACACAGGATAGGAAACAGGAAAAGCTACTGCCCAATTAGGTCAGTTTACATTTGGTTATCCTCCAAAAGAGAAGAATGCAGCTAATGTTTGTTGATTGAACAGAATGTAACAGCATCCACTAACCTCAGTTTCTGCAGTCTGCAGTGGGAATCCTCCAGTAAAGCACACAGCTGAGTCACTCCCAAGGCTTCTGGTATGAGCTTACTCAGATCCAGGTGAGTCATGAGTAAGGGGTTTGAACCCACAGCTGAAGCCACAGCAGCACATGCTTCCTCAGCAGCACTCCCATTCAGGAACCTGTACAAATAGAGACAATAAACATATTGGGCCCTAAACTGAAAGGACAACAAGCACAATGAACAGCCATCACGCATCAGCAACCGTGCAGTGAGAATAGGTGGGGAGGAATACCTATATCTGCTAATTTCATTAACACAAAACAGGGCGCAGTCAAGCATAGATGGGTTGAGTAAATAGTGAATGTGGCAATGAAGTCATTCTTTATCAGCCAATGACAATGATTCAAGTCAGCCAATTACAGCAATTAAGAAAGACGTAGATGAGCAGCCACATGTTTTTATTCCAGAGGAAAAGATGCATTGCTGCCCACTTTTGGGTTACGACTATTTAAGCTTGACTTGGTGCAGCAGCTCTACATCTTGCAGGTTCAGTTTTCTCTGCAGGAGCTTAGCTCATTTGGTGCCTTTAAATATAATATTCATCTATGGTCGTTGCAATGCCCCCAACCCAGTTTTAAACTTCAGTAGCGTCAACAAATATGTCCACGTGAGGCCTTGGAAAATATGTGAAACACAACAGAAGTCTCCAGTCTTCTTCTTGGAATATACTTACCAGACATTTGTCAGTTTACACTGCGGGTCCTCCTTTAGGTCTAAAAGCAGTTTCACTCCTGATTCCCCTGGATCATTTCCTCTGAGATCCAGCTCTCTGAGATGATTGGGATTTAACCTCAAGGCTGAAGCCAGACTAGCATAGCCCTCCTCTGTGATACTGCAGTCTGAGAGTCTAAAGTGATAATTTAGTCAACATTTTGTCAAGAAAAACACAACACAAATGTACAGTGCATTTAAAGTAAGACCATTATTGTAGCCAAATTGAAGGAATCGGCAGTTTACGACGTGAGGTATATTGGATGACAGAGCATTTGAAAGGTTGAAAATAATGCACACTGAGGTGGTATTACCGCCCAAAATGCAGTTCACGGTTTTAAATGCATGGTGCTATGGTCAAGGTCCCATTGTTAATTACCTGAATAAAATGATTTTGAAACATATACTCAGATATAAACATGTCTGAGTCCTCCAGATTTTCAATGTGATCTTGTGGTTTTCTGATACAATTTTTATCTGAGCGTTGAGCTTTGTTCCAAAATGTACTTGATATTAGTTTCATAAACTGAGACAACTTCTGCAGTTCGTTCAGTGAACTTTTATCATTGAAAGGGCGGATCTTCAAGTCTAAGTGTGTCTGAAACTTACATGAACATTTGAAAAAGTATATGAGAAATACTGTCTATAACAATGGGGATATTTGATCAAGAATAAAAAAATGTACAAAATGTCTCCCAAAACTCATTATTAGGGAAAGCTGAAGTATCAAAATGTCTTACCTGAATGTCTCCAGTGCACAGTTTGAGTTCTTTAGTCCATTACAGAGTTCTTGGACCCCAATATCTCCAATACTGTTGTCACTGAGATCCACATTTTTCAGTTTTGAAGATGGTTTGCTGAGGATACATGCCAGTGCTGTACAGCTCCTTTCAGTGAGCCCACAGCTATTGAGCCTTAAGGGGAAAACAGCCACCAGTGACTATAAGCTCAATCAAAAGGACAATGCTGCTGTCTGTATATTAGTGTTGTGCTTCTAAACCAATAAAAAATCAGACTAAATGTTTCTCCACATATCAGAATTGAAAATGGACACTCTATCAATGGAGGAGTTGTGAAAAGCTGTGGGATCAAAACAGTTCTCAGGGCAACTTTAATGGGAAAATATGATTAAATTGCAACAAAAGCCCATTTCATTCAAACTTAGTCACATTATACCCTATGCCAATAGTGAGATAATCCACCCCCTCTAGTCAATCACATGTTTATTTGCATTAGAAGATTTTATACGAATTTGAAGTGTTTCTCGTCAGGGTTTATATTCAAATGGTCAAAATGTGCATTAAAAAGTTAGATGGAAACACAGCTAGAGTCATTAACCCCTCCTATCTTGAGAATACAGACTGCCATCATACTTACTGAGCCTTTTTAGATTCCTCCACTACTGGCTGTAGCCTTAGGAAACCTTCATCAGATCTGATGTACTTCTTCAAGTCAAACTCATCCAGCTTCTGTTCTGATGTCAGCAGCACAAACACTAGAGCTGACCACTGGGCAGGTGAGAGTTTAGCTCCAGAAAGTGTCCCAGCACTCAGCAACCTCTGGACCTCTTCCACTAAGGAGTGATCATTGAGTTCATTCAGACAGTGGAAGAGGTTGATGACCCTTTCTGATGAAGGAAACCTCCCTGATCTTTTCCTTAATGTAACTGATTGTTTCTTCATTGCCCATCTGATTTTGTCCCCTCTGTAGTAGGCCATGCAGGAGAGTCTGGTTAGACTCCAGAGAGAGGCCAAGAAGGAAACGGAGGAATAGGTCAAAGCGTCCATCTTCATGCTCCAAAGCTTTGTCCACAGCACTCTTGTGTAAGATGATCATGGATTCCTCTATTGAAGGAGACACATTCAATATCCTTTTCCAAAGATTAATGGATTTTTCAGGAGCTTGGTGTCTGGATATTATGTCTTTCCCTTTAACTGCCATCATCAAAAACACATACAAAGCTGCAAGATACTCCTGGACACTTAAATGCACGAAGCAGAAAACCTTTCCTTGATAAAGCCCTGATTCTTCTCTAAAGATCTGGGAGCAGATGCCAGAGCATACTGCTGCCTCTCTGACATCAATGCCAGACTCTCCCAGGTCTTCTTCATAGAAAATCAGATTACCCTTCTCTAACTGTTCATAAGCCAACTTTCCAAGATCAAGGATAACTTCCTGGTTCCACTGTGGATCAAGGTCATGCACATTTTCAAACTTGCTGCTCCTCTGTTTGGTTTGAAAAATAAGGAAATAGGTATACATCTCTGTCAAAGTCTTTGGAATCTGTCCACCTCCTGAAGAGCCAAGAATCACCGCAAGAACAGTAGCAGCAATCCAGCAGAACACTGGTATGTGGCACATAATGTGGAGGCTCCTTGATAATTTGATGTGAGAGATGACTTGCTGGCAAGATTCTGATCACTGATCCTCTTCCTGAAGTACTCCTCCTTCTGTGGGTCATTGAACCCTTGTACCTCTGTGACCCGGTCCACACACTCAGGCGGGATTTTATTGGCTGCTGCTGGTCGAGAGGTAATCCAAAGTAAAGCAGAGGGGAGCAGATTACCCTTGATGACATTTGTCAGGAGTACGTCCAATGAGGTGACCTCTGTCACATCAGTCAAACTTTCATTATTCTGAAAGTCTAGTTGGAGTCGACATTCATCCAGACCATCACAGATGAACAACACTTTGCACTTTCCCTTGGCTGGGAAAAGTTGACTGCTTTATTTTCTGTGAAGAAGTGGTGGAGGAGATCCATCAAAGAGAGCTGTTTTTCTCTCATGAGGTTGAGCTCCCTAAACAGTAATGGAAATATGAAGTGGATATCCTGGTTTTCTTTTCCCTCTGCCCAGTCCAGGATGAACTTCTGAACTGAGACGGTTTTACCAATGCCAGCAACTCCTTTTGTGACGACACTTCTGATTGGTTTGTCTTGGCCAGGTAAGGGTTTAAAGATGTCACTGCATTTGATTGATGTCTCCTGTCCAGCTGGTCTCTTGGATCTTGACTCAATCTGTCTGACTTCATGCTCTTCATTTACTTTTCCACTTCCTCCCTCTGTGATGTAGACCTCTGTGTAGACCTTGTCTAGAAGAGCAGAGTCTCCTTGCTTGCGTATTCCTTCACAAACACTCTGGTACTTGTTCTTGAGATTTCTTTTCAGCTCAGTCTGACAAACTACATCCAGCTCATCTATTTCACAACAAATTTAAACATAATAATGTTTTGTAAGCCACTGACACCAAAATGTACTAATTACTTTGTTGCTTATTGATGCAAATAAATACAAATGCAAGAGAAGGAAGAATTCTTACTTTGTTGCAGTTTGTCAGCGAGATCTTTCAGCTTCATATTCTTAAGGAAGTGCAGTGCCATCTTCAGAGCCCCTTCTCTGGCATCACTCTCATCATCCTCTTTACTCTCAAAGTTCTCTTGGTAATCTGGACTCAGCATCCTCTTGAATCTCTTCAGCTCATTCTTCACAAAGGTGATGATCTTCTCCTCTAACACCTTAAGTACAAATATTTGGTCACACTTTGCATTGCATGAATCTTGTTAAATGGTCATTATGCCATAGAACCATAGTACCAGAACATTTACAGACTGTACTTGTGTTTATCTCAACCTTAATGGTAGCACTTTAGTTAAAAGGTGCCCTAATAAGCATTTTAGAACTCATTCATAAACACTGAATAATGTGTTTTTTAAGACCTTATATCAGTAATCATCAACTGATAAAATGTTTATAATGGAAGAAATTACACTGTATTGACTTGGGGAAAAATATGACAGCAAGAACTACTCATGTTATGGGTTTATCATAGTACACAGTTAATCATCACACATAGTTTATCCATGACACAAGCATTGTTTGTGTCAATATGTTGTTTATGTTATGGAAGATGTTATGTCACCTAGTGAATACTGACATATGCTCTTCATAAACACATATGTTGCTTTTTAAACATGTTTTAAATGTTTATGAAAGTGATTTAAAATCTTTTCTCATTTAGTTACCCTTCAACTAAAGTGTTATTGTGCAAAGTATCAATATGCTAGTACTTAATGATACTCAGCATGATCAATTATACAACACTGCTCTTTTGTAGTGTTGCTACAATGTTAGAAGGCATCTGTAGAAAAGTGATGCAGCTTTTCACTTAGTTCACTCTTCACTGGGATTGATCTAGGCTATGATGTAGCAGTAACTATTGGGTTTACTGTGAGATAAGTCTGCTTTAACTGCTGCTTCTACTCTACAGATTGACTTGTAGTAGAGACATGATGTAGCAGTAGCCATTACTGTGATATAAGTCTGCTTTAACTGCTGTTTATACTCTACAGATTGACTTGTAGTGGAGACATGCTGTAGCAGTAGCCATTGGGTTTACTGTGAGATAAGTCTGCTTTAACTGCTGCCAATACTCTACAGATTGACTTGTAGTAGAGACATGCTGCCTGAATGTACAAGCCTGATTCTAGTCAGGTGAATCTTGGGAGGAAGTAATGAGATTCAAAAGCATTACAAGGCAGTACATGTAGGGTGACCAGATTTGAGTTTGTGAAAAAGAGGACACTTCGTCGCGGGGGAGGGGGCGGGGTAGTGTATAGCATCTTTTTCACATGCAGATGACCCCGCCCCCTCCCCCGAGATGAAGTTTCGACATCTTTTTCTTTTCACATGCAGATTAAATGCAGTGCCCCCTCCCCCGCCACAAAGTTTTATGTCATGTGTTGTTGTAAACAGTGCAACTAGTGGAGGCGGCAGGGGTGCTTAGTGTTGCCAGATTGGAAATGGCAAAGTATCGTACCAAAGGCTCAAAATGATCGGATTTTGAGGTTAATTATCGTACATCTGGCAACACTGAGGAGGTAGTGTAGCATGCCGGACCCCGCCCCCTCCCCCGCAACGAAGTTTTGACAGCTTTTTCAAATGCAGACATGCAGATGACCCCGCCCCCTCTCCCCGCGACGTCATTTACCAAAGGCTCAGAATGATCGTATTTAGAGGATAATTATCGTACATCTGCCAGCACTGAGAAGGCTATCGACCATTGACAGTTCTCTCTACAGTCAGAGCTCGCGCAACAAGGTGTAACGTAAGGGAGATACCCTTTCCAAAACTTGTAAGGGGCGTAATAACTAGTTTGTGAAATATCCGACAAGGCAAAATCCCGGACGATATTGGAATCCCTGCTGGACGCATTTTTTAGGTCTCGAAAAGAGGACATGTCCGGGTAAAAGAGGACGTCTGGTCACCCTAAGTACATGTCCATGCATGAAGTCCATCAAAAATATAGAATATTTAAAATAATCTAAGCAAATAACTTTGGAGAAAATGTCTTAGCCCTTCTTATAGGGAAAGGATAAGAGCCTTATGTGAGCCATGACTATACAATAAGTGCTCTGTGAAATTAACACAAGGATCATTTTATATTAACATGTCTATCCAAAAGACATACAAATACCAAATGTTAAATCATATTAAACCCATATCACTGCAGCAATATTCATTATCATTATTGATGAGTATGTCTGTGTTTGCTGCATATGAACTGTATTCATTATCATTATTGATGAGTATGTCTGTGTTTGCTGCATATGAACTGTATTCTCTCCCCCAGCATGCTCTCTTGTGTGTACTTGTCTCTATTGCTGTGAACTAACAGCTACAGTCCAACACATCCACTGCAGTCTGAAATTCCCCATCCACTTTAGTTATGATCAGTATTGTCAACTCTGGGCATATTCAGTATAGCAGTACTGCATCCAAACCTGGAATATGTGTTTCAGGTCCTCCTGTTGAGACTTGGTAAACGGGTCACTGACAGCATCTGGGTCCCATTCCTGCATCTGGCCTCTGTGTATAAAGCATTGAGTGGATAACAGCATTAAAGCCTGAAAGTGGGATACATTAGGTGCACAACAAGCCCCATGTTAATTCAGTGCTGCTGTGTATGGTGCCTTGTTCAAAAATGTAATTGTATGAGTCTCTCAACATTCTCTGTGCTGATTCATTTAACCCTAGAATCCATGATGTTCTATAGAGTTGGCACATTCTACACAACACATGTATAGGCGTGTATCTACACAACACATTTACAGGCGTGTATCTACACAACATATTTACTGGCGTGTATCTACACAACACATTTACAGGCGTTTATCTACACAACACATTTACAGGCGTGTATCTACACAGGCATTGGGAGAATTGTCTCATTGAGTTTCAACTCAACAACCTGACTGGCTGTTATTATGGTTCTGAGGACAACAAGTGTTATATATTGTTCCTAGCATATGGCAAGGGGTGTCTGATAGGCTTCTATTGTATAATTATTGCCTTCGCCCCTCTATCCAGTGGTGTCCAAGTACTTCTCTGATACAGCAAACAAGACCCAGCTTAGGTCATCAACATGAGTGTAAATGAAAGAATACCTTAATAATTTTCCTGTAGGTGTGAATGAGCCATCATACATGTTTATTTGATTGGATTTACCTTGATGCATCAGTGTAATCTGCATTCTGGAAGTCACACACATACACACACCTACCCATCCACACACCTTACACACATCCACACACCTACCCACACACCTCACACACATACACACACCTACCCATCCACACACACCTACCCATCCACACACCTCACACACATCCACACACCTACCCATTCACACACCTCACACACATCCACACACCTACCCATCCACACATCTACCCATCCACACACTCACACACACCTACCCATCAACACACCTCACACATCCATACACACACCTACCCATACACACACCTACCCATCAACATACCTACCCATCAACACACTCAAACACACCTATCCATTCACACACCTCACACATCTACCCATCCATACACACCTACCCACACACACACCTAACTATCCACACACACACAGCTAGGCTACCCTAACCCTGTCATAGAAAGTGCCAACCTGCACCTGGGGTTGGGGGTTCAGTTTCATGCTCAAGAACACTTCCACACATGGTCAGGAGGAGATGGGATCACACACACACTCACACCCACACACATGGTCAGGAGGAGATGGGATCACACACACACTCACACCCACACACATGGTCAGGAGGAGTCAGGATCACACCCACACACATGGTCAGGAGGAAATGGGATCACACACACTTCCACCCATGGTCAGGAGGAGTCAGGATCACACACTTCCACACATGGTCAGGAGGAGATGGGATCGAACTAGCAACCTTCAGACTGAACGACTCCTCTACCACCTGAACCACTGTCTCCCCTTGTCACCCTGTCGTCTCTTTGAATAAAAGTGTCTCCTAAATGAATAACTGTGATGTGCGTTTGGAACTGTTATCTAAATATATCACATCAACTAAACATTAATTGTCTTCTACTTTAACTGGACAAACAAAATAATCCATGAGCACACACCAGGCTATTACCTTAAAGCAGTTAGAGCTTATTTCACTTATGAATGAAAGTGAAAAGAAGGAATAGCAATCAATGTGAAGGAATTTCCTTTTTTAGGAGTGAATTCCATTCGACAGCATTGAGCATTGAGCTGATCTGCTGTGTTAGTCTGTCTATGACCTCTTTTCACTTGATCCTCTAAATTCACTCTTTCATTACATCATGCTGTAAGATGAGATAATTTACCTTTTCACCCCTCCAGTCATTGATCCATCTGTGACATCTCCATGTTGGAAGTCGATGTCACGGTCTTCTGACCTGTCACTCTTCATGGACACACAGGTGGGCGCAGATGATGGAGGTCTCTCCTGATGGATGAGGCTCCTGTATAGAACATTATGAATTCACACAGTGTATCTCAAATGTGTGTTAAATGTGCATTTCAAATGTGTGTTTCATATGTGTGTTAAATGTGCATTTCAAATGTGTGTTTTAATTATGTGTTTTAAATTTGTGTTTCAAATGTGTGTTTCAAATGTGTGTTCCTGTGCTCAGTCCACTTTCCAGGGTTTACCTGAACTGTATGTCTCTATGGATAAAAGGGAGAGTATGGTTTACCTGAACTATACTGTATGTCTCTTTGGATAAAAGCATCTCCTAAATGAGTAATTGTGATGTGCGTTTGGAACTGTTATCTAAACATATTATCTCAACTAAACTTTAATTGTCTTCTATTGTCACTGGAAAAACAAAAGAATCCATGAGTATAAATCATGCTATTATCTGAAAGCAGTTTGAGTTTTGAGTTTATTCATAAAAGTGAAAAGAGGGAATGGCAGTCAGTGTAAAAGAATTTCCCTTTTTAAAGGAGGGATTTAGATTTGACAGCTTTGAGCTGATCTGCTGTATTAGTCTGGCTATGACCTCTCAGGGGGATTAGAGTTTAGAAATGAGAATCTAGGCACCAATCATGGAACAGTGAGGAGTGGGTTTGATGATGGCAACTCATTTTAAATGTCCCTGTGTCAGTAGAACACACAGCATGTTCACCTTCTTGATAATGTGTTATATGGATGACACAGAAAATCGCACAGGCCTCTGTTGAGGTAAAGACTGTTATCCAATCTCTCTCCCGTATTCTGTCATCTTAATTCATTGTCTCTAATTAGTTAGCCTTGTGCCTGGGAGCTGACTTTAAAGTGAGCGTGCTTTAAAAACAGTTCTTACTGTTGTAAGTTCTACTGAAAAGAGGTGAACCCAAGATGCCCTGTAACTATTATGACTATTCAGCGTTTAGAGAGTACACACACACACACACACACACACACACACACACACACCAAGATGCCCTCTAACTATTATGACTATTCATTCAGTGTTTAGAGTGTACACCCGCACATGTGCACACACACACACACACACACACACACACACACACACACACACACACACACACACACACACACACACACACACACACACACACACACACACACACACACACACACACACACACACAAGTCTACAAATGAATATCACTGCAGTTGTATCAAAGTTACCTTGAAGAGGATTCCTTCACCTTCCCTCCTTCTGAAAGACTTGTTTTGGCTGCTGTTTCCTCCATCCTTACGGGAGGGCTGGTATCGTAAAACCCTCACTGTTGATCATCTAATCTGGCATCATTCATCATCTCAGACCAGGCGTACTGAAGGAGGTACCAGAGTAAAGGGTTTGGTGAGATTTTCATCTTTCTCCATCCAGTAGCATTAGCAGTATTAGCAGTAGCATACAGTTTCAATACATTAGCATTCTTATAACTTCCACATGCATTCATATACTATGTTTATGTGAAAAAGGGTTATAACTTCCACATGCATTCATATATTATGTGTATGTGAAAAAGGGTTATAACTTCCACATGCATTCGTATACTATGTTTACGTGAAAAAGTGGCCAAAAGCTCAGAAGCAGTTGGAGCTCAAACTGGACAGTCTTGAGTCTGTATACTAATACTCTTCAGACCCTTCAACTTTGCCTACACTGGTAACTGTAATAAACCACCACCCACTCTTCAGACCCTTCAACTTTGCCTACACTGGTAACTGTTAGACACCATCCACTCTTCAGACCCTTCAACTTTGTCTACACTGGTAACTGTAATAAACCACCACCCACTCCTCAGACCTTTCAACTACACTGGCAACTGGTATACTTTGTCCCAAACATTCAGACTGTCTAATATCTGATATGTTGGTACTGCATACTTGTGGGAGTCTCTGTTAAGTGTATACCTCTGTATATCTCTAATGTGTCCATGTTCAGTTAGTTATGAGAAGTTGCAGACGACTACTGGAAACCCGTCAGAAAGAAAAGCTCTTTCCCAGTCCTTTGACAGAAGCAGATGGATTTGCTAACTGGCTGATGTTTCTCCAGGTTGTTCTCTTACCTGTAACCCAGATCACCTCACCTACAGGTGCATGCCTTACTCAGCATGCCTTACTGGCAACAACTGACGGTAAAGGTTATAGCAATTTACTGTGAAATGCTGTAAAAATGTCACAGTGGAAATATCTGGGATAACTTTTTGAAGCCTTTCCCTAAACCACAGTGCTGAACAGTCTTTGTTTTTAGATCATTTGACAGTTGTTTTGAGGCCCCCATGAGGTGCATCGAAGAAAAGCACAACTTGCAATTGAATCAAATATCTTTTCTAATGATTTGATGCACCTTTCTATGGAATTGAAGCTAATCAGACTAATTATGTATGGCCATTATTCAGTATTGGGAAGTTAGAGGTATTGAAAACAAATATTTTCACAGCCTATTTCTCACATTTCACACAACTACAGTAAATACTGCTACACTAAGTATCTTTGTCTGGAAAACACCCCAGTACTCAGTGTTAACTAGAAAATGAATAATATACCACTGTGATCTTTTTTGGTGAAGACAGAGTAAATTATCTTGCAGCCTCAGAGGGGTGCCTAAACTTTTTCATACGACTGTAAGTAGACAACTCAAGATGAAACTAGACGTGGGTTTGAGGTTGGCAATGTTCCAGTACAAACAGTGAACTCACCACAGGATAACTTGCTCAACAGGTCTGATCACCTCTACAGAGTTATAGGAACTTATAACAAGGAAATTATTGAATCTGTTCAGAATTCAACTGTTTCTTAAAATGAAGTTATTACATTTACATCATCAAAATAGCTTTAATGCTCCTCTACCGCAGGAGAATCCAGGTCACATTTAGATTATATTGTATCCCTTTCTTTTTATATGCCTTACTCTCAATATGTTGAAGCCTATCAAGTTCAGTTATTTACTTGTGTTAACTGGCTGTTACTTAGTTACACATTTTACTCTAAGAAGATTCAGCAAATGGGGCTCACTATTTCCCCAAGCATAGGTTCATTCTCTCTCCACATGCAATAAAGAATTAAAAGAACTACTTCCTGCTCAAAAACACCGCAAACACCAA
Organism: Clupea harengus; assembly: GCF_900700415.2. Taxonomy (NCBI): domain Eukaryota; kingdom Metazoa; phylum Chordata; class Actinopteri; order Clupeiformes; family Clupeidae; genus Clupea; species Clupea harengus. The sequence continues at coordinate 26,292 of NW_024880026.1, forward strand.
CAGGAAATGAGACTCTTGCAGACATCATTACTTCACCATTACCCCCACTAGAGACTTCTGTATGTATTTTGTGTTACTCACCATGTTTTCCTCAAAGACATTAAGTTGTCTTTTTCTCTGCTTTCCTTGAATAGCACCCAATCGACCCAAAGAGCAAAGTCTCTGTCGTGAGAGGCTGGTTTATCAACATCCCCTTCAGGCAGTTTAATGACGTTGAACGTAAAGAATGTAGCCATACAGGATCACCTTACCTACATTCATATCAGGTGTACACCCTACTCAGAGCTGACTGGCAACAACACCTGACAGTAAAGATCACGGCAATTTACTGTGAAATGCTGTCAAAATACTTTGGGGAATTTTGTTTACTTGAATATAAAATATCAGTCACTGTCTGCACCTGATACCTGGGGGTCTGTGCCTTTAAGGAACATCGTGTTTACTAAAGCCACCACTTGGGGTTTCAGTCACAGGGTTCTGTCTCTCTCTTTCTCTTTCACACTCTCTCTCAATTCAATTTTTCAATTTCAATGGCTTTATTGGCATGAATGTATGGTACACTGTTGCCAAAGCACTTAAACAATACGAACAATAATAATAACAACAATGGTAATACAGGAACAGATAAGTTAATTAAATAAAAAAAAAATAAAAAAATACATGAAATAAAAATGCTTAAATAAAAAACATTACAATTATAATAATTACGTAAAGAAAAAACATATAATAGATAAGAATAGATTAAAAATAAAAAAATTAAAATCTATGAGTTCAGGCCTATGTTTATTGATGGTATGGCCTGCTCTCGGAGGATGTGGCAGGACTGCACATATTCAGATGCTAAAATGTTACAGGTCTCTATTTCCCCCAGGAGGAATGGTAGTTTTTGTTGGTTCGTTAGGTTTATGAAACCTGGGTGGATGTCTTCAAATTGTTTGTAATATGCATTTCTTATATTGTGGTATTTTGTACATACGTTAATATTGCAGTGGACGCATAGTCTCCCTTCGGGAGCCACCCAGCATTGTCTGTGTCGCCCCTTTTCTACTGCAAGACTATGGTCGCTGAGCCTGTACTTTGTTAATAGAATTCTTCGTTTACAATTTTCTATTTGGATTAAGTATGGTGCCAAGTTGCAGTCCTTTTTAATGTTCTGTATACATTTAGCTTGCTGGATTCTTTTATTTGATTCTTCCAGCAGTTAGTGTA
>NW_024880026.1:30000-42892 GCF_900700415.2 Clupea harengus
ATGTTTTAAGATGAGGGTTAATGTGTGTGAGTGTGTGTTTGGATGTTTTAAGATGAGGGTTAATGTGTGTGAGTGTGTGTTCGGATGTTTTAAGATGAGGGTTAATGTGTGTGAGTGTGTGTTTGGATGTTTTAAGATGAGGGTTAGTGTGTGAAATTCTAAGCCCTTTGCTATCTTTACCTTACCAGACACTAATGTCCAAAGGAACTTATAGTGCAGTGCAAATGTATGTGTTACCTGTGTGTGTGTGTGTGTGTGTGTTACCTGTGTGTGTGTGTGTGTGTGTGTGTGTGTTACCTGTGTGTGTGTGTGTGTGTGTTACCTGTGTGTGTGTGTGTGTGTGTATGTGTTTGTGTGTGTGTGTGTGTGTGTTACCTGTGTGTGTGTGTGTATGTGTGTGTGTGTTACTGTGACGCCCACCTGTGCCCCCCTTCAGGCTTCGCCCTGCCAGTGCACGGGAAGGACGAACCTGAATCTAAATGCTTTATTGTCTGCACCTGTATTTAGGGTGGGGCTATAAAAGGGTTTTTCTCTCTCTCTCTCATTAGGCACTTCTTTCCGGTACTTGTAGGCACTACATTGATATTCTCTCTCACACGGGCTCTTTGACTTCTGTCTCTCACTTTCTTATTCATTTACCTAACAAATTGATACATTCATTCACCCATTCATGCACGACATTGAACATTACCTTTTTCATACCCCTATTTGGTTGATTGTTGACATTGGTATAAATAAATTCGTATTGTTGAATTTAAACTGTCTTGTGTCTTGTCCCTCATTATGTGACGGTAACCTAACGAGTCTGCCGTTACATAATTTGGGTTGCTCGTCCGCGTAACCTGTTAAAAAATCCGGATCATAGACTTTCGTGAGTTCAGGTGAGAACGTCTGTTTTGCATTGGCTATTCGTAATTTCATGCAGTCTCTGGCTAAGGAAGAGTGCTCCAGCTGGGCCTTGCCTTTCCTTCGGAGTACTGGTTATTGTTTTCTCTTTATTGTTTTAGTTTGTTATTTTGAGACAATCCTGGTCCGAAGTTGTTGTTAAATAACTCTGTCAGGGGCACGCTTCGTGCAGCTTGTCTGTAGCGAGTTCAGCGTTATCCAGTCGCCTCAAGGCCAGCACGTCTCAGAAGAGCTAGCTAGGACAGTTAGCTTATTTGGTTAGGTATTTAGGACGCCAGTGGACTGCCTTATTAGACACACCTTTTCAGTCGGAATTAGCGCCGGCAATCAATGGACGATTTCACCTGGATGCATGGGAGTATTTTTGGTTCGTGCTTGCGGATGTGGTGAGTTATTTTCTTTTGTTAGTCTGTAAATTAGTTTACTGCTGTCTGCGTTTGCGGCGCAAGTTGGTTAACTTGTAGCTGAAAAATGCTTAGTTTGAAAGTTACTGTGCTTTGTTTGGAGGTGTCTCCGTTGGCTTGTTTGTTCTCAGTAACTTTGCCCTTTGAGAAGCAGTAAACTGAGCCAGTGAGTGCTTGTTTGAACTTTAATGTTCTTGATGTTTAGCTAAGCTAAATATTGGTAAACAGTTATCTGTTTGTAGATTGGTGTCTACTTGGTTCTGGTTATTAGTTACCAGTTCATTGGTGTGGTGCACTGCTTGTGTATCACAGTCTGTTTGCCATTGGGTGTAGCTTACATGTGTGAAAGAACTAGTGGCCTAGTCTGTAATTTTCTTTGTGCCTCAAATTTTGATTTGGTTTTTGTGTCCGCTTGGTAGGCCGTTGCTGTGCATGGTAGCATAGCTTGTGTTTCTTTAAATTCCTATTGTGGCAGAATAGGTAGCACATAGCTATACTTCTGAGTGAACTGGGTTTAGGGTTGTACTGGTTTGTGAGTTTGACTGAGTTAAAATGGCAACCCCTGAAGAATTTATTGCCCAGCCGTCTGAGGAGGGATTGTCTAAATTAACTAAGGTGCAACTCTGTGCAGTGGCTGAACATTATGAACTGACCTTAACTACTTTAGAGAAAAGCTTGAAAGAAACATTGTTTAAGTCTATAAAAAGCCAGCTTATACTTAAAGGAGTTTTGGAATCAGATGCTTCTACTTCAGATCAGTTACAATTTGAGAAACTGAAGGCTGAGAGGGAGGCAAGGTTTCTTAGAGAAAAAGAGATTGAATCAGAAAGGGCTTTAGAGGTTCGCAAACTCGAGCATGAGCTCCAGCTAAAGCGTATGGAGATGGAGGAGCGTGAGCATGAGCGAGAACATGCTTTGACATTAAAGAAGCTTGATCTTGAACTTAAACAACTGCCATCTCAGCCCCCCTCTCCTGCCCATCAACAACCTGGTTTTGATGTCACTAAGAATATTCGCCTTGTACCACCCTTCATAGAGAAAGACGTGGAGAAATATTTTTCTCACTTTGAGAGAGTGGCGACCACTCTTAAATGGCCCGAGAATGTGTGGCCTCTGTTGCTTCAGTGTGTTTTTACAGGGAAGGCACAGGAAGTGTTTTCTGCTCTAGGTTTGGAACAAGCTATGAACTATGAGGATTTGAAAACGGCCATCCTTCAAGCTTATGAGCTTGTCCCTGAGGCTTATCGCCAAAAGTTTAGGAAGACCAGGAAGTCAGAACAGCAAACTTTTGTTGAATTTGCACGTGAGAAAGAGCGTCTGTTTGATAGGTGGTGCAGTTCACAGAAAGCAGATTCCAGGGAAGACCTACGACAACTTGTCCTCATAGAGGATTTTATGAACTGTCTCCCTGAGGCTGTGGCTGTCCATCTGTCTGAACAGGAAGTGCAAAAGTTGCACGAGGCTGCTGTTCTTGCTGATAAGTTTGTGCTTACGCATAAGCGTGTACCTGGTAGCGGCTGGGTAAGCCATCAGAGCAGAACACGACCACTTCTTAACAGTCAGCAACAGTATGGAGGTGGAAATGATGCTCCGCGCTCATCTCCCCCTGCTAATGCTAGCCGTCCTCCTTATAACAACACAGAAATCATTTGCAACTATTGCAAGAAGATAGGCCATATGAAGTATGACTGTGTAGAACTTCGTAAGAGGAAAGATAAAGATAAAGGGAAGTCCAAGAGTTTTGGCCTAGTGACTTCCTGTGGAAGCACCCTGTCTTCTTTAAACGATACTTTGAGTGTTGGACCTGTGGTTGCTTCTAAGCACGATAAATGTGAAGTTGATGCAGATTACACTCCCTTTGTCACCAAAGGCTCTGTGTCTTTGCCTGATGGGCATTGTAGTGTGCCAGTACGCATACTAAGAGATACTGGGGCAGCTCAGTCTTTTATGCTGTCTGGTGTTTTGCCTTTGTCTGACAGCACTTACACTGGAACACATGTTCTAGTCAGGGGTTTTGAAATGACTCCTGTCCAGGTGCCGTTGCATCGAGTTTGTCTCTCTTCAAAACTGGTCAAAGGTGATGTGGTGGTAGGAGTTCGTCAAGGTCTCCCTGTACCAGGTATTTCATTTATCTTAGGCAATGATTTAGCTGGGGGGAAGGTTTGGGGTAACACCGAGGCCGTCTCGCCACCTGTTGTCTCTGATTCGGTGCCTGAGGTACCACCAAAGCCTGATCAGTGCGCACGGCGGCATCCTGATGTGTTTCCTAGCTGTGCTGTCACTCGTGCCATGGTAAAACGTGGCCTTGATTCTGATTTGGTGTCTCGAAATGACACTTTCCTTACTAAACCTGATCTAGTTTCATGTAGTGGTTCCTCACAATCACCTGTAGGAGAGCTAGAGACTACCAATACTAACTTGGATGACTCCACTGGAGGTGGTGATGACTCAGATGGTGAGAGTAAGTCTGTGAAAGTAGCACCTCCTTTGGGAGTGATTAATGGTGATTCAGAAGTCACAATTTTGAGTTCAAATGAGCTTGAGCGCTGTTCTTTGCCTGACTTGTTTAAGGTTTCACGTGAAGAATTGATTAAAGAGCAATTGGTTGACTCTTCTCTTAAACCTTTATTTGTTGTAGCATCTCAAGAAAATGCTGAGGATGAGTCCTCCTACTTTGTACAAGATGGCTTGTTGTGTAGAAGGTATGTGTTCCAGAAAGAGAATTTTACCAATTCTTTTGTACAAGTAGTAGTTCCTTGTAAGTTCAGGAAAGCAGTGCTAGACCTAGCTCACAACGAAGTAGCGGGACACACTGGGGTGCGGAAGACCTATGACAGGATTGTGCGTCGGTTTTGTTGGCCTAGGTTAAGGAGAGATGTTTCCTCCTATCTGAAAACATGTCATGTGTGCCAGTTAACCGGCAAACCTAACCAACAGATTCCTGTCGCGCCATTGCAGCCCATTCCTGCAGTGTCCAATCCTTTTGAATACCTCATAGTGGATTGTGTGGGTCCATTGCCTCGCTCTAAGGCTGGACATTTGTATCTACTAACGATGATGTGTCAATCTACGCGCTATCCTATAGCATATCCACTTAGGTCCATTACGACTAAGTCGGTGTTGAAGGCTCTTACCAATTTCATGTCAACTTTTGGTATTCCAAAAGTGCTTCAAAGTGACCGAGGGTCTAATTTCATGTCAAAACAGTTTGCTAGGGCATTACGTCAGCTTAAAGCCAAATATAATATCTCAAGTGCTTACCATCCCCAAAGTCAGGGTGCCCTTGAACGTTTCCATCAGACGCTCAAGTCTCTGTTACGGTCCTACTGTGTAGAACTTGGGTCTGATTGGGAGGAGGGTCTCCCTTGGCTTCTCTTAGCAATTAGGGAGGTTGTTCAGGAGAGCACTGGCTTTAGCCCTAATGAACTGGTATTTGGACATGCTGTGAGAGGGCCAACCGCTGTCTTAGCTGATGAGTGGTGTACTGCTGAGACACCTGTTAATGTGTTGGATTATGTTAGCGGATTTCGCTACCGTTACGAAGCTAGAGCTGCTGCTAGACGTAAGCTGGGTAAAGCTCAGTCTAAGATGCAACGTCTTTACAACCGCAGGGCGAAGCAACGTAGTTTTAAACTTGGGGATTATAAAATAGGGTGATATTTGAATTGAATGAAACCCAAAAGGACTGTATTACTGGTTGTGAAATAGGTGACAATCGCCACAGGTCTGTCCGGTTAGAACAAGAACGGATGCCAATGTTCCAATGATGATTGATTTATTTCCACACACACACACACTCAGTTAAGACATGAAGTGGTTGATGAATGAATGATGCCTGTGAATATAATTATCCCGTGTAAAGGGACTTATATCCACATTTGAATCCGTGTTTGAACCGTGGTTTCTATTAAACAATACAAATGACAAATATATACAATTAAATACAATAAAGATGATATATACAACAAGAATGAATATAGTATACATGATGAATATCACGGCTGTGCTGTAAATACGGATCTGTCCCTTTAAATACCGTGCCGTGTAACGGCGAACATTCCAATTATCTCCCGTTACTAACATTAACTTGAAGTAGCAGTAACGGAGTGAAATACAACAAGACAGTGAATGATTACTATACTAAATGACTAACAGATATTACCTACACTGATATTAATAGACTAAATCGCTAAATCACACATATACTATATACAAACACTCACATTCACAAAGACGCACGGCAAGACGAATGTGAATGTCCTTGATATCAGATTGTCCGGTTAACTCCTTGATGATAAGGCTCCTCTCCAGCTTCTATTGACCCACACACTGGCCAGCGGTGGGTCAGGCTTATATAGGGGAGCTGAGGGGGAGCCTTGAAACTGTTGAGTTTGACCAAATGGTCAGTGAAATTCCACTGTGCACGAGCCCCACGGAACTCTGGGATCAACTGATAGGCTGACCTCTGCCTGGACCCCAGGTCCCGTGGTGTCTTGCACAGTGGGGTGCACAGCTGGAGGCAACTGGTGAGACAGCCCTTTTTAACAGGGATAAAGTTTTAGCTTTGTTGCCTATTCTGAATAGTCCCTTTCAGGCTAAATTCGGTGGCCTGTACGAAATTGTGAAATGTTTCAATGATCACAATTATGTCATTAGTACGCCAGATCGGCGGAAAAAGGTCCAGGTCTGTCATATTAATCTTTTGAAACCTTATTTTTCTCCTTTACCAGCTGCACCTGTTGGATTAATTGCCACCACGCAACTAGGGGGCTCTAGTGATCCAGACTATGTGGTCCCTTCGGTGGGTAACGGTTCTGAAAGTCTTGATTTTGTCAGTGAGGAGTCCAGTGAGGGCGTGAGGGGTCCATCACAGGCGATCGTGGAAGGTCGTCTGCGAAATTCTGAGTTCCTAGCAGAGTTACCTTTACATCTTTCCCATTTGAATGATATGGAGAAAACAGATATCATTGGTTTGATTGAGTTTTTTCCTGCTCTGTTTCCTGATGTTCCTACACGTACATCTGTGATTGAACATGATATTGACGTTGGTGGAGCTTTACCAATTAAACAACACGCCTATCGTGTCAATCCTAGGAAGAAGGAATTGTTGCAGAAAGAAGTAGACTATCTGTTAGCCCATGATCTTGCTGAACCTAGTTTTAGTGCATGGAGCTCCCCCTGTTTGTTAGTGAACAAACCAGATGGAACCTTTCGTTTTTGCACTGACTATCGTCGACTGAATTCAGTTACAAAGACAGACTGTTATCCATTACCCCGATGTGATGACTGCATAGACCGTGTTGGCTCAGCCAGATTTGTGAACCTCCTCAGTCCTAAGGTTCAATTTCAATGGTCTCCTAGTTGTCAAGAAGCATTTGACAATGTTAAGCTGTTGCTTGCTTCTTCCCCTGTGCTATCTGCTCCAGACTTTGACCGTCCTTTCAGTGTTGCTGTTGATGCCAGTGAGAGTGGTGCTGGAGCAGTTCTGTTGCAGGTAGGATTAGATGGAGTAGAGCACCCAGTAGCATACTTTTCAAGGAAGTTTAATCGCCATCAGCAAGTCTACTCCACAGTGGAGAGAGAAGCGCTAGCTTTAATCCTTGCAGTACAGCATTTTGAGGTCTACTTGGGCTCCTCTCCGAGTCCAATAGACCTTTTCACTGACCATAACCATTGGTCTTTATTGATCGTATGCGAAACCAGAATCAACGCATTATGCGTTGGAGCTTAATTCTTCAGCAATACCTGTTGAAGATTCAACATATCAGAGGCAAGGACAACATTGTGGCAGATGCGTTGTCCAGAGTCTAAGAATAGTTTAGTCTATCTTCACTGTGGTTAGTTATCATACACTGTAGAATAGATACTTTATGTGTACTGTCTGTGTCGCATTTCCCTAGTCCTAGGGGGCCCCAGGATTTAGGTTGATGTGGCACAGGAGGTCTTTGTTTTTGTTTGTTTGTTTGAGGTTTACCTACAGCAAACCTCTTAGTGAGGGAGGTGTGACGCCCACCTGTGCCCCCCTTCAGGCTTCGCCCTGCCAGTGCACGGGAAGGACGAACCTGAGCCTAAATGCTTTATTGTCTGCACCTGTATTTAGGGTGGGGCTATAAAAGGGTTTTTCTCTCTCTCTCTCATTAGGCACTTCTTTCCGGTACTTGTAGGCACTACATTGATATTCTCTCTCACACGGGCTCTTTGACTTCTGTCTCTCACTTTCTTATTCATTTACCTAACAAATTGATACATTCATTCACCCATTCATGCACGACATTGAACATTACCTTTTTCATACCCCTATTTGGTTGATTGTTGACATTGGTATAAATAAATTCGTATTGTTGAATTTAAACTGTCTTGTGTCTTGTCCCTCATTATGTGACGGTAACCTAACGAGTCTGCCGTTACAGTTACCTTTGTGTGTGTGTGTGTGTGTGTTACCTGTGTGTGTGTGTGTTTGTGTGTGTGTATGTGTGTGTGGGTGTATATATGTGTGTGTATTTGTGTGTGTGTGGCTGTATATATATGTGTGTGTGTGTGTGTGTGTGTTACCTGTGTGTGTGTGTGTGTGTGTGTTACCTGTGTGTGTGTGTTGTATTAGCCTACATACAAGGCTAATATAATAGTTTCCCATATAATCTACATACAAGGCTAATATAATAGTACAGCCTACATACAAGGCTAATACAAAAGGCCCTTGACACAAATCTCAGCCGCTTGTTTATCGTTGGAAATAGACCTACCTGATGCTAACTGGCTGATGCTAAGCTAACTGGCTGAAGCTAACTATCTGATGCTAACTAGCTGAAACGAATCCTCCAAATCCTGATCCCCTGGTCTCAAACCAACGTGGGTGAACACTTGGGCGCCATCTGCTGGCAAGAACAAGTACGTTCAGAAATTAAGAAAGTAAAACCTACAATGCAGTGTGTGTGTGTCTCTCTCTGTGTGTGTGTGTGTGTGTGTGTGTGTGCCTGCAGTAAATTAAATACTAACTATCCCTAATCTAATACTGGTATTGGTGGGCAATAGGGGACAACTCATTCCTTGAGGTTATTTGGAGCTAAGCCGTTTAGGGCTTTGTATGTTAGAAGGAATAATTTGAAAAATGTATGTGAAATGTATGTAACGTATGTGTGTGTGTGTGTGTGTGTGTGTGTGTGTTTCTCTCTCTCCAGCTCAAGAGCACCTGCGTATGACACAGAATGGCTTCACCATGTACATGCTGATGGAGATAATTTCCAAACACTGTTAATGACCTAATATAATAACCAAGGGCCTTGTTTTAAATAAGTCTCTTATATGATTTTCTCTTAACAGTGACATGGCTTTTCTGTGTCTCTGTGTGTATGTATAACTTTGATTAACTGGCGCCACTGATTGTTTTCTCGACCCTGAGAAAACACAAGAAGCTCGGACGAGAACCTTGTTTTGAATATGATTGTTAAGCACATATGGCGTCAACATTAGATAAATCTAAATATATAAACTCTGTGCAATGTGTTATCGGGGCTTCACTTTCATACTTGTTTTGTGAGTGAGCCCAATTGCAATTGTTGTTTGTCTAATAAATGTACTTATATGCAGCTCCGGAGTCCTGAGGTAACTAGGGTGAATTTTCACCTATCACATGCTGTCCAAGGAGAACGGCGTGTTTCACTAGGAGCACACACACGTATCCCAGGAGATGAGCCGCCACCCTTCTTCATCAGCTCATCACACAACACCTACCTCACCAAAGACCAGGTCACCGGTGTATGTGTGTGTGTGTGTGTGTGTGTGTTTGTGTGTGTGTGTGTGTGTGTGTGTGTGTGGGTGTGTGTGAGTGTGTGTGTGTGTGGGTGTGTGTGAGTGTGTGTGTGTGTGTGTGTGTGTGTGTGTGTGTGTGTGGTAGTGTGTGTGTGTGTGTGTGTGTGTGTGTGTCTGTGTGTGTATGTGTGTGTGTGTGAGTGTGTGTGTGTGTGTGTGTGTGTGTAAGTGTGTGTGTGTGTGACCAATCTTACAGGTAGAGGTGTTTGTGTGTGTGTGTGTGTGTGTGTGTGTGTGTGTGTGTGTGTGTGTGTGTGTGTGCGTCTGTGCTGCTGTTACATCAGGCTGTTGTGTGTGTGTATGGCATAATGAACACCTGAGCTAGCCAATCCGGTTCAGTGGTCACTCTGCAAAATGAAATTTAGATTGTCCAACATGAGACATTGCAAATCAATATATTGGAAAATGTCTGTATTAGTTTTCCTTTAGAGCCTAACCCTAACCCTAGAATATATTCCTTAATAGCCATGAAAATAAACATGAAAACAAACATGAAAATAAACATGAGTTCATCTGGTTTGTGTCCCTGTGTGCAGGCGTCGCCCTACCCTCTGATCCTCTCTCTGGAGGTGCACTGCTCCCTGGAGCAGCAGGCTGTCATGGCCCGACACCTGCACTCCATCCTGGGCAGGAGGCTGCTCACCAAGCCCCTGAGCGACCAGCCCCTCCGCTGCCTGCCCTCACCTGAGATGTGTGTGTGTGTGTGTGTGTGTGTGTGTGTGTGACTAACCTACACCTGCCCTCACCTGAGGTCTGACTAACATACACCTGAGATCACCTGAGATCACCTGAGATCACCTGAGATCTGACTAACATACACCTGAGATCACCTGAGATCACCTGAGATCTGACTAACATACACCTGAGATCACCTGAGATCTGACTAACCTCAAGCTGTTTTAGTTGAGTGCAGTTCAGGGTTGAAGGTGGTGGGGATGGGGGTCATCTCTGTGTGTGTGTGTGTGTGTGTGTGTGTGTGTGTGTGTGTGTGTGTGTGTGTGTGTGTGTGTGTGTGTGACTAACCTCAAGCTATTTTAGTTGAGTGCAGTTCAGGGTTGAAGGTGGTGGAGGATGGGGGTCATCTCTTCTTGTCTACCCTCAGGAGCTGAAGGGGCGGATCCTGGTCAAAGCCAAGCCGATTGGTCAGCTGGGGAAGACGGGCAGCTGTGCCAGTTTCACATCCACCTCCGATGATGACGCGGGGGGCGGGGCTAGGAGTGGGAAGGTGAGTGAGGTGTGTGTGTGTAATATGTGTGTGTGTGGTGTGTGTGTGGTGTGTGTGTGTGTGTGTGTGTGTGTGGGGGTGTGTGTGTGTGTGTGTGGTGTGTTCCCCCAGGGCTGTTCTAAGATCAGTCTGGAGCTGTCAGATCTGGTGGTATACGGCTGCTGTGTGTGTGTGTGTGTGTGTGTGTGTGTGTGTGTGTGTGTGTGTGTGTGTGTGTGTGTGTGTGTGTGTGTGTGTGTGTGTGTGTGTGTGTGTGTGTGTGTGTGTGTGTGTGTGTGTGTGTGTGTGTGTGTGTGTTCCCCCAGGGCTGTTCTAAGATCAGTGTGGAGCTGTCAGATCTGGTGGTATACTGCTGCAGTGTGTGTGTGTGTGTGACAAGACAAGACATAGCAAGACAGCTAATGTGTTATTATTGACATAGCATGACGGCTAATGTGTTATTATTGACTAGTCCAACAGGAGACATAGCATGACAGCTAATGTGTTATTATTGACTAGTCCAACTGGACACATAGCATGACAGCTAATGCGTTATTATTGACATAGCATGACAGCTAATGCGTTCATATTGACTAGTCCAACAGGAGACATAGCATGACAGCTAATGTGTTATTATTGACATAGCATGACAGCTAATGTGTTATTATTGACATAGCATGACAGCTAATGCGTTCATATTGACTAGTCCAACAGGAGACATAGCATGACAGCTAATGTGTTATTATTGACATAGCATGACAGCTAATGTGTTATTATTGACATAGCATGACAGCTAATGTGTTATTATTGACATAGCATGACAGCTAATGCGTTATTATTGATATAGCATGACAGCTAATGTGTTATTATTGACATAGCATGACAGCTAATGCGTTATTATTGACATAGCATGACAGCTGATGTGTTATTATTGACTAGTCTAACAGGAGGAAGGCCAGTCTCTTGCTCAGTTACTCTCTTTTTCTCTTCCTCGCTTTATGTGCTGGTTTAGATTATTACATAGCTGAAACCCTTTTAATATTTAATATTAATATTGTGATAATGTTTCATGGGTTTCTGTTTATACAATTAAAGGTGCAGTCTGTGATTATAATCCAGTCTTCAGTGTCAAATTCAGTGAATTGTGAGCTGTCCGTTTAGTGTGTGTGCTCAAAAAACTCTAAACTCATAAATTACAGCCAGTCAATACATTGCTTCAGGAGCACAAGAGGGAGGGGTGTGATTTGATTGGCTGCTCAACAGGCACGTGCACAGATAGACCCCTAGTGGTGCTCAAGCACCTGCCCTTTTGCCCTGGATGAGAAAAGTGCCCCTTCTGCTGGAGCCAAATTTTTTCTTCATTCATCAATATTTAAGAATAAAAATTACTCTCTCTGTCATCAATTCCCCCCAAATGTGTTTTGATATATGACGGGGCATTTATTTGAGTTCTTGTGAGAATTTCGCCCCGACATGCTCCGCGGCGCTCACAAGCCCCACGCGCCCCTCCCTCCTCCTCCTCCTCCTCCTCCTCCACTTAGTGCTCATGCAGTGCTGAGCGCCCGGCCAAACGGCTGCAGCCTACTTCTTCTCTGACCCGCAGCATCAGTGCAATCCCCCGACGTTGTTTGGTGATAAATTAACCACAACATTAGCGCCGCTGAAAACATTACGTCGCAACTGGTCCGACGTTTCCGAAAAAAATAAACAATCACAAAACTCACGAAATCCGTGATTTCAAAGCCTTGTCCAGCTGTTTACTGACGTTTGTCATGTTTAATGAAGAGAGAGTGAGAGAGATACAGGCAGGCAGACAGACAGGCAAGCAGGGAAACAGGCAGGCAGAGAATTTAAAGGCAGTTTTACGGTTCTACAAATTAGACAAGTTCACTAGTTTTGTTTCATTTAAAATTGTAATTATTGAAATGAAAGGTAGGTCTTAAGTTGAGCTACATGACAGTCTGGTGAGGTATATTGTGGTATATTATTAGTGTAATGCTGCTTATGCTTCAACTAAGTCAGAAAACAGTAAAAACAAATGTGTGTGTACTGTGTTGTCAGCTTTACAGAGATAATGTAAGTTACTCTTGATCATTATGCACAACATTGATTTATCTCATTTACAAAATTTGCAGCATAATGCCAAGAAAAGAGAGACTCCAAAAGCAGAAGGACAGGGAACTGCAGCAAGCAGCTCAGGGTAGCAGCTCTCTTATCTTGGATCAGGCCATCAACTAGTAAAACAAATAAAGGAGAATCAGTAACCCTACCTGGTTCAGAGGAGCCCATCATGGATGAGGAAGGACAGACAGAGTGTAGGACTGAGTTATGTTCAGGAGATAATTTGAGTTAGTTTGTTAACAAAAATAAATATTTAAGTTGAGAATATCCTACTGTGTTTTTTTTATTTATTTCTTTCTTTCTTTATTATTATTATTTTTAATTTCATTAATAATTTTGGCGATGGGTGCCCTTTTTTTGTTTAAGCACCTGCCCCCCAAAATGTCTGTGCATGTGCCTGCTGCTCACAACTAACACTAACCCTAACCCAACAACCTTTCACCAGAAT
>NW_024880027.1:7500-42842 GCF_900700415.2 Clupea harengus
ATCTGTTTAGGACACCTGTCAAATTGGCTGAGTAGTACACCACAGGTGGTGACATGGACACACACACACAAACACACACACGCGCACAGACAGAGACTCACACACACACACACAATCACCACCAACTCTTTCTCTCTCTCTCTCTCTCTCTCTCTCTCTCTCTGTCGACCACACACATACAATTTCTGGCCTGAGAGCTCCACTCACTCATCCAAAAACACAGAGAGCCACAAGAGATGCATAGAAAACCCTACAATTTGTTCTCAGTGATGGTGCACACACACACACACACACACACACACACACACACACACACACATACATACATACATACATACACACACACACACACACACACACACACACACACAAACACAGCAGGTGAAGACCTGAATCCCCAGACACACATATATACACACACACACGCAAGCATATGGAGGGGCACTGGTTGTTAGTTAGCGAGTGTGACACCTCTGATGAATTGACTCTTTTATGTGAGTGGAAGTTTGGTGCGGGGAGGGACCAGAGAGAGAGGGGGATAGAGAGGGAGAGAGAGGGAGAGAGAGAGAGAGAGAGAGAGAGAGAGAGAGAGAGGGAGAGGGAGAGAGGGAGAGAGAGCGAGCGGGAGAGACTAAACATGCCTAGGTGGAACATCTCAGTCACAAACACAGGGCCAGAGCTATGAATATAAATGCTCAAATGCCTACTAAAATGAGAGGACACAGACACAGACACACACGCACACACACACACACATATATATGCATACAAAAACACACACACACACACACACACACACACACACACACAGGAACACAGACAAACACACAACCATACATGCGATAGACCACAAACACAAACACACACAAGTGTTGAGACACCCTTACCCAAAGGCCTTCATGCATGGCATCAACATATTTAAATTGAACTTGTTTCCTCAGCGTGCCATCATGTCAAAGCCCACTAACGAGTTAAACAGCTCCCCCCGCCCGCCCCACCCCGCCCCACAAGCTTAAATGAGCTGTGCTAAGCCGCTACGTTGACAGTCACAACCATGCCTCCTCCACTAATGTGTCCTATGTTAGAGTGAGCTATGCTACGCTACGCTACACTACGCTAACCGTCCTCAGGTTCTGCCCTTCCTTATTCCCGCTTCCCCGCCGATCAAAGAGCCGTCACGCCACATTGCGCTCCGTAATGGTTTCTGTCGTGGCACTCTTCAATGAACGGCTCAGTGTGTGTGTGTGCGCGTGTGTGTGTGTGTGTGTGTGTGTGTCACCTGAGCCTCAGCTAAGGGTGAACGATCAGGACACACGCTAATTATCCTGGAGCTGTTTATGTATACTGGCACATTCGCTGGCATGTCTGCTGTCTCTCCCAACAAGCTGTGCCTTTAAGTAAGTGTGTGTACATGTGTGTGTATGTGCACAAGTGTGTGTGTGTGTGTTTGTGTGTGTGTGTGTGTGTGTGTGTTCCCATTTTAATGTGCTGCATGGCTTTTGCGATAATAGGGGTTGGTATACAAAAGCATGCTGGGAAATGTGTGTGTGCTTGTGGCTATGTGTATTTGCATATCCTCTTTAAAGGATATGTGTGTGTCTGCTCTTTAAAATATGTGTGTGTGTGTGTCTCCTCTTTTAATGTGCTCAAGTGCTTTTATCACAACATCAGTTTAAATACAGTACAAGTTAGATATGCCAGTGTCAGTGTATGTCAGTATGTGCGTATGCCTGATATAGTGTTATTCAGATCTAACGCTCAATTATAAATACTGCTAGATGCTATCACGCGGAAACATACAGGCATGTGTGTATATCTGCATACATACATGTGTGTCTGTTGCCTAATGTATCTGTGTTACCCCTTCAATGTGCCATTCCGCTTTCCCTATTATAGAAGTCACAAAACAGGTGAGTGTGTGCGTGGTCATATGAGCAGTCATACAAAATGAATGCGTGCTTCCTCACATCCATGCTAGCCAAACCGAATGTAGTATACAGACCACGCTAATAATAATAATAATAATAAAACTTTATTTATATAGCACCTTTCATGCAAAAGAATGCAGCTCAAAGTGCTTTACAGCAAATACATAATATGCACAAAGAAATGACATGCACATAAAAATAGACATCAAAGAAACATAACAAAGATATAGTGCAAAAAAAAAAAAATTATAATTATAATTATAGAGATATATTTAATCCAACCCCTTAATATCACCAGTAGAGATTTAAATTAAATTAAAAGTATTTATATATATATATATATATAGTGCGAAGTGGTAGCTAGTTAAAGGCTAATGTGAAGAGGTACGTTTTTAGTTTTCTTTTAAAGATGTTAAGCGAGCTGGCTTCCCTGATGTCTATAGGCAGTATGTTCCATAGCACTGGGGCGTAATTGACAAATGCTGCGTCCCCGATTTTCTTACGGCTTTTGCTGGGAACCTCCAATAAACCAGCATTCGATGATCGCAGTGTTCTTGAGGGCAAGTATTTGACTAGGGAGTTTGCAATGTAACTTGGTCCTAGCCCATTAAGGGCTTTGTATATTAGGAGAAGGACCTTAAAGTCAATTCTAAAAGTTACTGGAAGCCAGTGCAGAGCAGCTAAAACTGGACTAATGTGCTCTCTCCTCTTGGTTCTGGTTAATAGCCGAGCTGCAGAGTTTTGAATGAGCTGAAGTCTCTCAGTTGTTTTTTTTGGGAGGCCAGTAAGGATTGCATTACAATAATCAAGACGGCTTGAAATAAAGGCATGAATCAGTTTTTCAGCATCTTTTTGATTTATAAATGGCAGGACTTTAGCCATGTTTTTAAGGTGGAAAAATTATGTTTTCGTCAACTTGTTAATGTGAGACTTGAAGCTTAAATCTGAATCTAAAATAACATCAAGACTTGTAACCTCCGATTTAATCAAGGGAGTTAATTTCCCCAAATTATTAAACAGCATTTCTCTTTTTGTTTTAGGGCCGACTAGTAGGATCTCAGTTTTGTCCTCGTTTAACTTTAAGAAATTATTGCTCATCCACTTATTTTATCGCCAAAAGACAGGTAGTAATGGAGTTTATTGCTGCAGCATCATTTGGCTCAGCAGAGATGTATAGTTGCGTGTCATCAGCATAACTATGGAAACATACATTGTGTTCTCTAATGATGTCCCCAAGTGGCAGCATGTACAGTGAGAATAATAATGGACCAAGGCAGCTCCCTTGTGCAACCCCAAAGCAGATGTCATGTTTCTTAGACACATGATCTCCAAGCCTGACATAAAACTTTCTCCCTTTGATGTATGTTCTGAACCAGTTTAATACAGAGTCAGAAAGCCCAACTAACTTTTCAAGACGATGAATTGGGATTTCATGATCAATAGTATCAAATGCTGCACTTAGGTCTAACAGGACCAGGATTGAGACCTTATTTGCATCCAAATTTAGTCTGAGGTCGCTGATTACTTTAGTAAGAGCAGTTTCAGTGCTGTGGCATGTTCTAAAGCCTGATTGAAATTTCTCCAGGATATTGTTTTCTTTGAGAAAGGAGTTTATTTGCACTGAAACTATCTTTTCAAGTACTTTACTAATGAATGGAAGATTGGAAATCGGCCTATAGTTGATCAGTGCATTACCATCTAGGTTGGGTTTTTTAGTAAGGGTTTTACAACAGCTGTTTTGAAGGCATCTGGGAAGATGCCAGTTTGAAGAGATGTATTTATAATCTTCAGGGACATGACTGAAACACTGTCAAACACCCGCTTAAAAAATGCTGTAGGTACAGGGTCAATACATGAGGTAATGTCTAACATACTCTACTCTCAGCAGTAATGTTTTGGCTAAAACAGGAGGAAAGTTAATTATGGATAAATATGCATGTCTTGTTTGTCTGTGTATGTGTGTATGTGTGTGTGTGTGTGTGTATTCCTTTTTCTGATATGCTAAACAGAGATCCAAAGAGAGAGAGAAGGACAGAGAAAGGGAGAGAAGGAGAGGTAAAAGTTTGCCTTCAGGTTTTAAATATCATACTAGGGCTCCTGTATCAAATCAATTACAACACAACCACGAGAGGGACATGTCAGTGGAACAGCCACATTGATCAGAAAGTGTGTGTGTGTGTGTGTGTGTGTGTGTGTGTGTGTGTGTGTGTGTGTGTGTGTGTGTTGACCCCAAGATGACCTTGTGTCTACAGTGTGTTTGTTTTCTGCATCAGTCACCTGATCTGGATGCAGTCAGCTAGTTGTACCCCCTACTTACCCTCCCTCTCTCCATCTCTCTTCCTCTCTCCCCTCCCTCTCTCTTCCTCTCAATCTCTCTTCCTCTCCTCCCCTCCCTCTCTCTTCTTCTCCTCCCTCCCTCTCTCTTCCTCTCCATCTCTCTTCCTCTCCATCTTTCTTCCTCTCCTCTCTTTTCAACTGTTTATTCCCTTTCTCTTCCCTCAGTTTCACTCTTTCTGTATAAAAACATGGAATGGGGGGGGGGGTGGGGGGTGGGTGGGGTGTGCCATGACTCCCCGTGTCCTCAAAACACACAAATCCGATGCTGCACACCAACTTTGCTCGAGTCTGAACATAGCTTTAAATGTTTAGGCTTGCAAAAGCATGCCGACACCAAGTTCACCCGTCATTCTTTTTAAAGTAAAAGTTAAGGCTAGTTTATTTCCGACACGGATGTTATGGCACATTTGAGACTTCGGAATTTCGGAATGCCTGACATGATATTTCCCAGTTCCGACTTGAATGTAAACACAATAATGTGCTCATGACTCATCATGACTCATTCGTTTCATCTTCTGGGTATCTGGGTATTATGCACAACCTTTTTTCTTGTTCATTTTGACACACTGCCTAGACCATGCGTCTTCTCACGCATTTAAAAAGGTTTGAAGCTTTTGATGTAGTCAAGGTCTCTGTTAGGCCTCTGTTAGGTTCGTCGCCATAGTAATGATGACAACAATGACAACAATATCAGATTGATTACATGACGTGACTCCCTGAATTCAGGGATTCTTTTTTCTCGGAGTCGGAGCTCGGACTCGACAGTACAGTATGGGGGGCAAACACAGTGGGGCAGCAGTATGGGGGGCAAACACAGTGGGGCAGCAGTATGGGGGTACTGGGGGGGCGGTATGGGGGTACTGGGGGGGCAGTATGCCAGCATTGTTTGGTTCTTTGCGAACAATAAAAAAACGCCTTCCATAATGAGGGGTCTTCTTAACAACGATACATCTGGATCTCTGTTTAAAAGGGGCTGCTGCTTCTCTGTATCTCTCTCTTTGTCTGTCTGTCTCTTTCCCTCCCTCTTAATCTCACCCATCCCTCTCTATGTTCACTCTAAGCTCTCTCTCTCTCTCCATCTCTCTCGCTCTGTCTTTGTGTCGTATGTCTCTCTTTCTCTCCACTCTCACCCATATCTCTCTTTCTCTCCTCTTTCTCTCCCTTTCTCCATGCTCACCCTATGCTCTTTCTCTCCTGCCTTCCTCTCTCTTCATCCATCTCTCCCTCCCTCCCTCTCTCTCCATCTGTCACGGACACGGTCGGTCGGCCGCGGGGGCCAGTGTCGGTGCAGTGTTGACCGTTCTGCTGAGTCTGACATGGCAGACGCAGTGACCGTGATGGCCAGAGCTCCCTGGCAACACGCCTCGGCCAAGAGAGCGGCCGGCGCAAAGGCAGCCAAACACAGGTGAACTCCATACACTGCACCGGAGATGTGTGGACAGAGACTGCTCAGCACTACGGTGTGTCTGTGTTAGTGTGTGTACGCTTGGTTTGTGTACTTAATATCCTTGTGTGTGTGTGTGTGTGTGTGTGTGGGTGTGTATGCATGTGTTTGAGTATGTACTTGTGTGTGGGTATAAGTGTGTGCGTGTGGGCAAGGGCATGTGTGTGTGTGTGTGTGTTTGTTTGCAGGGGGGGGCAGTGGCAAGTGGAAAACTCCATACACAGCACCAGAGATGTGTGGACAGGGGGAGGGGAGTCTGAAAAGAAAACATATATAGTGATATATTTCTTTCTGAGGCAGTAAAACAGCATTCTGTCAAGTGAAAACCTATTTTTAAACAATGGCAAATATGTGACATTTACATTTATATGTACTTAATCACACTTAATCATTTCATAGATTTAGATTGCCATGGGGGGTATAGTTCTGCTTCTTGAGGCGATTTACAAATGGTTACAATACAACTGAAATGCAGTCTCAGCCATTTCAGAGACTTGATATTTAAAGCAATATCGTGCTATTAACATAAAGACTACTCTGGAGACCCTTTTAAGACTCAGACATCTAAACCCTTGAGAACAAGTAGGTCGGAACAGTGGCAAGGAAAAACTTCCTGTTTATAGAAATATATGTCTCTCGGAATGCTTAATTTAGAGCGCTGATTATATGCATGCTTGGCCGTGGCCCAGGGATACCTATAGCGGAGATCACTTAGAGGAGGATGGGGAGGAGGTGGAATAATTTGCAGCGCTGGACCGCATGGTGTATTTGGACAGGAAAGGCAGGTTTAAATCTTCTAGAATGCGGAAGTAGGGTGAGTGACAGCTGTAAGTCATCCATATGGGCTCCACTCAAATTTTGTTTAGAAAAACATCATTAAGTGATCAATACTCAAGGATTGGATGAAATGGAGTCTGCTAATTAACTAAATCTGAACATGAAGTATAACCCAACTCGGAAGGGGTACCTATCACCCTGCATTTAGTTACTGGGGGGTTCCTGTGATGTTATATAAGCTCTCTCCTCTTCACTACTGCATTGGTGCAGTGCCTTGTATTATGTGAAACAGGCGTAATGATGCAGAGACTATGTGACTCTATGTAAGTGCTTTGTAATGTACTCTTAGATGCTGTAGCAAATCATAATTTATAGTGGCAACATTAATGTAACATCAGCCTAAAAAAAAAAACTGCAGGGAAATTCATTTAAAGCTATTAAAAACTATTATTAATATTTCAATCCTGTACGTGCATGAATGTGTTTCTATGAAATAAACATTAAATAACTAAAAATAAGATGCTCAGCTACTGGGATGACTTCTACAGAAAGTCTGCAGGCTGGGTCCTTCGATTCTGTCCTAATTCTCTGCCCTTGTGTCAACCGGAACGTATTGGGGAGAGTTTTCCAATTTAATTTCAAGTGTGACAGTGATTCTGTGCTCGAAATAGGCACTGGAGCTCCGGCACAATAATAAGGGAGGAGAAAAAAACGTCTCCAAGCGCTCCTTTAAAAGTGTGTAACTGTCACAGCAGCACTGGGAAATACTTTTTCTGACTGTTCAGCAAACATCGGAACGATTCAAATCTCCACGGATTCCCCCGTGATGACATTCTCCAGCTGTAACCACGTTTTATTCAGTGTAGGGAGAGAGAGAGAGAGAGAGAGAGAGATAGAGGGAGAAATAGCAGTCAAAAGTAGGAGAGAGACTGGTGATGTGGATCAATAAGGACATGTGTTTATTAGATCTGGCGGCGACGTGACGCGGGTTCCGAGGCAGAACGCCGGAGAGGAATATTGCCAAGTTCTCCCCACTGAGTGACTGAGGCTCTGGCAGGGACTGCGGGCGGGAGACAACACAGACGGTTTATTTGGTCTGGGAGGCTCCCTGCTTTCATAAGAGAGAGATAGATGACAGAGGAGAGAAGATAGAGAGAGGTAGACGATAGAGGAGAGAAGATAGAGAGAGATAGACGATGGAGGAGAGTAAGAGAAGTAAGAGAAACAACAGGAAAAATAAACATCAATAAAAAAAGTTCATAAAAAAATATTTAATCTGATTCTACTTTTCTGATGATAAAAGTGTATGTATTCAATTTTAAGAAAGCACTCTTTCATACTTTATTAGAAAGGCAGGAGTCAGAGAAAGGTACAAAGAGAGAAAGAGAGACAGAGCCCTTTTTTAATGTCTTGTGCATTCCTAATAATGGGTTGACAATGCAAATGTGTGCACATTTTTGTCGAGCCAATAAAGTTCACTCACAGCGAGGAAGAGAGGGGGAACGAGAAAAAAAGTAACTGAAAAATAATATTTAACCTCACTCTGGTCCTTTCCAATAGCCTAGTGACATCTTTACTGCCATACAATCTGCAGCAGGGCAGCCAGCCTCTCCCCGGCCATCTGTGGTGTTATAACCCTTCATAAGAGGCTGACACCAGATAGGCCACACAGCTGGGTTTTCAGTGGTGTATTATGACGGCAGGTGTCACATTATGTTTTGGTCATCATTCATCACGGCTGTTCTCAGTGGCCGCAACGACCAGCAAGTTTTAATGGTGGCGGCGCTAACGGCTCGTAGCATGCCTGTGCGAGTTAAATGTCAACGCGGCTCCAGAAGTTAGTGTTCGACATTATGCATGATGTGGTGACTACGGGGTACAATAGAATAGATCACACCTTATTAAGGCTTAACTAGAACATAAGGACGACACACTCTTTCCTCCCTAAACACACATATTATATTTTATATTCATCCTCTCTGTGACCTTACAGACACACTAGGGCCGCTCAGCATTTCCCCCCCATCCTGTCTTTTCTCTGGCTGCAAAGCTCAGCACCTCTCCAAGTGCCCAAAGCAAGTTGTTGGTGTTTATTTATTTATTTATTTATTTATTTTCCCTCACAGTGCACCTCGGAGTAGTCTGCGGTCTTCCTCTGTCTTATCTTTACCCTCAGGGGACCATGTCAGTGTCACTTTGATGTTGTCATTTGCTTCCCGACGGAGAACGTCACCGCCTATCCACCTCCGTCCACCTCGTCAATGGTACGGCCTATCGACCTCCATCGTTATGGCGATGATGGCCACAGCCAATGGTATAGATTGTGCTCTCACATATAGATATTTGAGACGTCCTCGGGGCTGATCCTCAAGATCCTCTGTAGGTATTTTCACAATGGAATGCGGCAAGCTTTTTATCACTCACTGCTGTTCTCAACAGTTCTGCATAAGACGGCAAAAGCTGCTGCAACATCTGTGTTGAAGATTCTTCCCTCGTTCTTCGTGCGGTTCTTGGAGCATGTCCATACTCGATGTAGTGAGGGGAAAGCGGTCCTCGCTTGTTTTTCATCCTTGGTAGCTCCCAGATAAATGAAGGACTCTACATCTTTCACTTCTGCATTATCTACGATGACAGCATCATTATTCCTACAACTCACCCTCATTGTCTTGGGTTTTACGACGCTGACAGTGAGGGCCGGTGTGTCTGTATATATCTGTATCTGCTGGGAATCAGCGCTATATCATCGGCATCTTCTAAATCATCAGTCTAAATCTTCAAGAGATGATGTAAACGTCCGCTGAATCGCTCTGTTCTTGGCGTTTGTGTTTCTCATGATTCAATCCACCCCTATGACGAAGACAAATCCAGACATGACACATTCCTGTTTTACTCCTCGAATCCCTCAGTTGTTTTCACTCTCCTTCCATCACACAGCTACTGCTTCTGTCATTCATTTTCCTTATGATGTGAACACTGCCGAACGCTTTCCTTATGATGTGAACACTGACGAATCGTCAGATCACCTCTCTTTGGAATCGCCACAATTAAAGATCTCTTCCAGTTCGTTCTGTTCTACTGTGTTCTGTTCATCAAGAATGCCGTTGCATTCAGAAACAAGCACTCTGTCTCTGGAGCTCATGTTTTGAAGTTGTCATGGTTTCCTTTCATAATTTGGAATTGATGTAATCTATCCCCTGACTCTTTCAGCTCTCCTCACCTCATCAGATGTTAAGGGGGAGAAGTATCTATCTGTCTGTCTGTCTGTCTGTCTGTCTGTCTGTCTGCCTGCCTGCCTGCCTGCCTGTCTGTCTGTCTGTCTGTCTGTCTGTCTGTCTGTCTGTCTGTCTGTCTGTCTGTCTGTCTGTCTCATCCTCCTGTAATGTCTACACTTTTCTACTGGGACACTGAGCACCTCCTCCAAGTGTTCTCTCCACTCTGTCAGCAGTTTGTCGTCTCGAATGAGTAGCTAACCCTCTTTAGCCTAAGCTCCACTCATTGTGCTGTTCCTCTCACTAACTAGCTGTCTAGTCAACTGATATATATACGTCACTTAAACGATTTCCACTCGCTGCATCTTCCGCTTCATTTACGGTGTTGTCGAACCGTTTTTTCCTTTCTCAACTCCAGCTCTTCTCTTTACTTCTTTGTCTTTTATTCTGCAACGTCCTCTTTTTATTTCCTTGATTCTTTCTGACTTTTTCCCCATTTTCCCATCTCTTATTTTATCTTTTCCTCTCACCTACGGCTCTGTGTGTCTCAGCACTTATCCAGTCTTTGTGCTCCCATTTCAGTACTCCTAATAACTTCTCTGCAGCTTCACTGTATATGTCTCTTATCTGGATCCATTGTTCATCTATGGTACTTTCCTGTGCAGATAAGTGTCGGAAACCGTTCCTCAGTTCAAGCTGGAAACTTCTGCATATCTAGGGATCTTTAAGCCTAGTCATGTTATACGTTTTCCTCTGGCTCTTTCTTTGTTTCATGCTCAACACAACTTCAACCTAAGTTTGGCACAGACATGGTGATGATCGCTTTTGGCATTGGCTCCTCGCATTGTTCTCACATCTAGTGAGGGGTGTTTACATCGACCATTCGCCAGCACTCGATTAATCCGATTCTTCCCTCTTCCATTTGGAGATTCCCACGTACTACTTGTGGATGTTCAGATGTTTGAAGAGTGTTCCACCAACCACTAAGTGGTTCACCGCACACATCTCAGCTAATCCTATTCTATTCTCATTCCCTGTGCCAAGGCCTTCTCTGTCCATCCGTCCATCTCCCATCCGTCATTTGAGGCACCTTCCTTTGCATCTTTATCTCCCAAAGCCACCATCATGTTATGTGCCAGTGCTACCTCTCGCGTCTAAGGTGTGTGGCACGGGCATCTGGCTGTGTGGGAGTTGGTCCACGGCACGCGGCACCCGTCGATCAAAGATGCCCTCAACGCCATGTGTGTCACTCTCAGGGTAACGCCACCACTGTGATGAATTCGACATGAGATTTCCTAAAAGTCTCCGTCTGTAGTTGCTCGTAGAGGGCATCCCTCCCTGCCTCATTTGTGCCATTCGTTGGGCTGCAGATTTTCTCTTGGCAAAGCGAGAGCAGATTCAATCACCTACTGGGCTCCATTTTAACAGACTTGATCGGCTTTGCCTTGTTGAGCACGGCGTCTACTCCCTCCTCCTCTTCATACAGATGCACAGTAGAGAATAGCTTCTCCAAGCAGCTGTTCTTCACTCAGCAAGATCGGTTCATCCCATTCATTTATGCCCATGAATGTTTAAGTCATATCTTCCAAATTCTCTCCTTATGTTTGCCGGTCTTTCCTACTTGGCACATGGTCCTTACGTTCAAATATCCTATCTTCAGGATGTACTTGGGCCTTTGTGATGGATGGTTTCCTGCGACTCTTTCCAGAGCCTGGATTCCATTTGGCTTTTCCCCATGAGCCATGCATTCGCTCAGGTTCCCAACGAGGTATTTGCCATCAGGAATTCTGCATGTCACATTCCCACATCCTGCAATAGCATCAAAATGCTGTGACAGTTTCCGTATTATGTTTTTTTTACCTCTTTTTTTTTACGGTAGGAGATGATTAGCCTCAAGGTCCAACCCCCACATTAATGGGATTTGGTTACACCAATCCAGAGTTTCCTTTCCCTAGACGAGCTGCCCAGCCGAAGCTAACGATCCCTGTCCTACCCGCCGAACTCAGCCTGGGGCCTAATGGTGCAGAGTATCTGTCTGTTGCCATGACGAGGCCTTGCATAGGACTAATTGTGGAGAGGATATGTACAGGAGAGACTTATGCTCTCGGCCTCTCTATACCCAAACTGCAAGCAATTTCGCTATCTGGCAGTGGTGGCTGAAAGTGAGAGGTGCCAAGCACACAGACACTATACGCCAAACACACTTGACGCATCAACAACATGTGTGTGTGTGTGTGTGTGCGTGCGTACGTGTGTGTGTGTGCATATGTGTGTGTGTGCGTATGTGTGGTGTGTTTGTGAGTGTATGCATACTCAAGGGTGGCTTTATTTGGGCAGCACACACATGGTTTTGACCGCGGCCGTAAATGTGACCACCAGTGTAACCGCGCCAGTAATGTGTAAGAGCAGTGGGATAATACAGGAATCATTGAGACGAATGGAGGCCATTGTTAACGGCGGGCTCTTATCAGCAGTTAAGAGGTGAGAGTGGTAGAGGAGATGGACACACACACACACACACACACACACACAGACCAGGTGAGAGTGTAGAGGAGACGAACACAACACACACAGACCAGGGTTCATATTTAAATCTCATCAGATAAACTAATGAGCCAGTCAGACTGAGAGCAATATTGTCAGACAGTGTGTATGTGTGTGTGTGTGGGTGTGTGTGAAAGAGAGAGAAAAACTGTGTCTAGGAGATATGTGCCTGTGTGTATGTTATATGGTGTAAGACTACAGTGTGTGTGTGTGTGTGTTTGTTTTGGTTTTTTGAGAGAGGCATAGAAAAGACAAAAGGAGAAGGACAGTCACACTCTCACACACACACACACACACACACACACACACACACACACACACACAGATGTAGTAGTATATGTGTGTGTGCTTGTGTGTATGCGTTAATCCCTTAGTAGGTGAGGGTAAAGCCAAGTCTGTACTCTTTCACTGATCATGTAGTGACTCAGCTTCATTTGGAATTCCATTAAAAAACAGCCTCTCACACACACACACACACACATCACTACACACACACACAACACAATTCAGTTCTTCTGGAGAAAGCAATGCACACTGCCCCTCTTCAGATGATTTTTGAAGCTAACACTGCACGGGGTGGCTACGCTAGTACTGACCTGGTTGATTATTTGGCTAAATCAGTGTAGTGTGGCTAACGGTAGCCTGGTAGCGAATAGCACAAGCCTGAATGCAGCTACCCTACGTGATGACATTTACATGCTATTTATACCCAACTCACCTGGAGGAATACTACACACAGCAGAAACCATCCTTTTAATATAAATGGATGTTGTGGGACTATAAATATATATGTTGCAGTGAACCCTTTAAAACAATGATGGCATGTGTATGTGCTTCTATGTGTGTGTGTGTATGTGCTTCCGTGTGTGGTGTGTGTGTTGTGTGTGTGTGTGTGTGTGGTCGTGTGTGGCGTGTGAGTGTGGAGAGTGCGTATTGATGATTGTGTAAGTATAGCCTATTTGCACTAGTGTGTGTCTTAAAAAGTTGTGTTCATGTGTGTGTGTGCTAAGATCCTGCAAACGCAAATGATGTGACTCTGGCAACAGCTGCTATGTAACAGCAAACACTCTGAAAACACACTATATAGACACACACTAACAATGGGTGGATTCGGTACATGCATGCATTCATGTCTACCCGGAGTATCTTTGTACACTGGTACAAAACACACGCACAAGCACATACACACCACACACACACACACACACACACACACACACACACACACACACACACACACACACACACACACACACACACACAAACACACCACACCACACACACACACACACACACACACACACCACACACACACAGCTACTCACATCCGCACAAAGCGCTACATCTGAGCACTGAAAAAGCTTCAACCGTTTAACGATGAGGGGGATTAACGAAGCTTTAATTATTTTTGGGTTGCAAGCTACTGTGTCGTTCTCTCCCCCCGTCGTCTCTCTCCTGTCCTCTCCTCCTCTGTCCTCATGTCTCCGTGTTTATTTCCCTATCTCTGTGCTTCCCTATCTGGGTATGACTGGTTCTCTCTTTCAACAGTGTTGGTAGCACACACACACACACACACACACACACACACACACACACACACACACACACACACACACACACTGGTGATAGCAACACACACACACACACACACACACTGGTGATAGCGCACACACACACACACACTCAGTGTTGGTAGCACACACACACACACACTGGTGATAGCACACACACCACACACACACTCAGTGATGGGTAGCACACACATCACACACACACACACACACACACACACACACTGGTGATAGCACACACACACAGACACACACACACACACTCTTGCGTGTCCCTCCAGTGGGCCCTGGTCTGGCCCTGTTACCAGTCATACATATGCAGATCAGAGATTTATGACGCCTGATGGGAAAAGAGTGTTGTGTGTGTGTGCTTATGTTTATGTATGTGTTTTTATGAGTGCATGTGTGTGTGTGTGTGTGTGTGTGTGTGTGTTGGTGCATGAGTGTAGAAGTAAGCACTGAAAGGGTAGATGCCTTCTGGCATGCATCTCAGAGAGAAGAGTTTGCAGTGAGTGTGAGTGTGTGTGGTGTGTGTTGTGTGTTGTGTGTGTTGTGGTGTGTGTGTGTGTGTGTGTGTGTGTGTGTGTGGTGTGTGGTGTGTGGTGTGTGGAGAGAGAAGAGAGAGAGAGAGGTGAGTGTTGGTTGTATGTGAGTGTCTGTAAAGGAAGTTTTTGTTAGAGCACACGTGTGTATACACTGTTATTATACTTTGAAGAGAGAGAGAGAGAGAGAGAGAGTATGTGTGTGTGTGTGTGTGAGTGTGAGCACGTCTCTGTGTGGTGTCCTGCTTGTGAGTGCATGACAGAAAGAGGGTAGATAGCTTTTGATCATCATTCCCAGCAACAACCCCCTCACAGATACAGAGGGCTCCTGGAGCTAAACATAGTGAGCTCTTTTCAATAAAAGATGGCACATGAGTGGATTGAACTAAGCTCTCTGTGACTGTGTGACTGCGTGTGTGTGTGTGTGTGTGTGTGTGTGTGTGTGTGTGTGTGGTGTAGTGTGTGTGTGTGTGTGTGTGTGCGCATGTCTTTCTGCGACTGCGCTCATGTGTGAGTGCATGTGTGTGTGCATGTGTGTGTGTGTTGTGTGGTGTGTGTGCGCATGTAAGTACAGTATGTATGTATCTCTGGCCTAGGGTATACACTGCTTTCTTTTTCTATACATACTGTACACACCACTCTGGCTGCGACTGATCTTTGTAAGTATCTCTGGGTAAGAATCTTCCAAAATCGGTGCCCCGCCCCCCCCGTCTCTCCCCCGTCAATCTCGTCCCCCCCTCTCTCTCTCCCTCCTCTCTCTCTCTCTCCCTCCCTCTCGCTCCCTTCCTCTCTCTCTCTCTCTCTCTCTCTCTCCCCCCCTCTCTTGCCCCCTCTCCCTCCCTCTCTCTCTCCCCCCTCTCCCTCCCTCTCTCTCTCTCGCTGCCCCCATTATTTCACACGAGTGCGTGGCCTTTATCCCAATGAGCCTAAAGCACCACTGAGCATTCAACCGCAGAGGACCCTAACAAAAAAAAGAAGGAATAATCACCAAAACTACTTTAACTATCTCTCTGTGTCCTCCCCCTCACCCCCCCCTCATCAATTTGCTCGAATGTCATGCGTCAAACTCAGAAAGGGGGGCTATTTTAGATGCACCAAGAAACGAATGCTCTTCATGAAAGGAAAAAAAACACTTTCTTATTTTTTCTGTAACATTTCTTCTAGTGT
The DNA here is from genome assembly GCF_900700415.2 of Clupea harengus. Classification (NCBI taxonomy): domain Eukaryota; kingdom Metazoa; phylum Chordata; class Actinopteri; order Clupeiformes; family Clupeidae; genus Clupea; species Clupea harengus. The sequence continues at coordinate 23,020 of NW_024880027.1, forward strand.
TGTATGTGTCTCTGGTCTCAGCTACATGAATAAACAGGCCAACTCTCTCTCTCCTCTCTTCCCCTCTCTTGCGTGTGGGCATAGACTGTTAGCGGTTAGCGGGGGCTACAGTGCGTTATAGTTGAGTAATGGCACGGCCAGGATGCACTGAGAGTGCAATGTATCCAGGATTGATCGCTCCCTGCTCCCGCCTTAATGAACTAATCTTCCGTGGAGGAATATACAGTACGTTGCGGCAACATTCAGCTTGTTTGCCTGTGTGTTTAATTAATTGTGTTTATCGGTAAACGACTTCCCATAGCATTAACGGAACTAATAAAAAAAGTTAGAAAGTAGTTGTAGCGGAAGTAGCAACAGTAAGCACAACAGCTGCTTGACGTGAAAGTTGTAGTAGTAGTTAGTTTTTGGTTGAGTTTCCACGAAGCACAGGAGAAGCTGAATATAACCTGGAGAGGCACTACTTCAGAATTCATGTCCCAGATTTAAGAGTTTTCCAGGTTACTGTGCAGAGTATAGGGCCTCTTAACTCTGAAATCTTCTTTAATGGAATACACTCCAAACACTGACTAAGTAGACTTCTACTGCTGCTTGCTGCTGCTGCACTACTACCACTAACATCATCCCTACGATGCTCTTCATTATTACCTCATAATGTGTCATAATGAACAGTGTGCGTTTATTGTGCTTCAATGAACGTGACTTAAATGTGTCATGTGTTCGTGTGTGTGTGTGTGAGAGAGAGAGTGTAAGTGAGACTGTGTGACTGTGTGTGTGTGTGTGTGGTGTGTGTGTGTGTGTGGTGTGTGTGTGTGCGCATGCGTGGCTGTGTGTGTGTGTGAGACAGGCTGGTGGCTCTAGCTCCAGCGCTAACTCTAGCTAGACTGTCAGATTAAAGATTCAGATGGGCGCTGAGTAAACTGCTGGCAGCATGGCGGTAGTGGCGGTATCCCTGCTATGTCTATTTCAGAGCCTCCGCTGTGCCACTGCCACTGTCACTGCCCGCTGCCGCTGCGGAGAGAACGAGCTCTCCAGCGCTCTAAATCACATTAGTCACAGCCAGGCACTCTGGGAAGGCTTTCCATTCCAAAGCCGCACCGTGCGCCTCGGTGGAACGCCGTCTGGAGCTAAATGTGGCTCTGGAAAGGAGGGCGCAGCGGTGTTGTATCCTCTCTCTCTCTCTCTCTCTCTCTTCGTCTCTCTCTCGCGCTCTCCTTGCTCTCGTCTCCTCTCTTTTACTCTAACTCCCTCTTCCCCCCTCTCTTGGTTTTACTCGCTCTCCTCTTTTTCTCCTAGTCCTTTCTCTCCGTCTGCTCCGTCTCCCCTTTCTCACCCCTCTCTCTCTACCTCCCTCGTCGCTCCCTTTCACTCTCTACCTTTCTCCCTCTATCCTCTTTCCATGTGTTTTCTGTCTTTCTATCCCACAACCCCCCTAATACATATCTCTATAAACTCTGCTCTCTGTGTAATATACCCCCCCCTCTCTCTCTCTCTCTCTCTCTCTCTCTCTCTCTCTTTCTCTCTCTCTCTCTTTCTTTCCCTCTGTGTCTCCGTATGTCTTTCTCACTCACTCTTTATCACTTATCTCTCTCTCTCTCTTTCTCTCTCTCTCTCTCTTTCTTCCGTTTTTTCTTCCTTGTCTCCACAGTCTGTCGGTGGTGATTTTCATCTGAGACAAAGACATGAGTCACTAAACAAAGACACCACCTGCCTCTGTGCCGCTCCAGGGGAAATCGCCCAGAACAGAGGTCCAGGTGAGTACATCAACACGAACACACACACACACACACACACACACACACACACTGTCACAGTCTTTTAGTCACAGACACACAGACTCATTCACATAGGACAAATGCACAAATGCACATCTCCTCTCTCACACACACACACACATACACACAGTCTCTCTTTCACAAATATGCAGCCCCACACACACAGGCACATATACATAATCTCTCTCACACACGCACACACACCGAATCCAAATTTCACCAAAAAAAAACGATCGCCCATTTTGACTCCCCTCCTGCTCCTTGTGTGTGCTGGGTGAGGGGTGTTAGCGCTTAGCGCTAGGCTAAAGGCGGCTGGGTGCATTATTCCAGGAGACTGGAAGAGAGAGGAGAGAAGCCGCTCGGGGCAAACGTGACTCCGCACTCCGCAAAAAGCCAGTTTAGAAGAGGCCAGCGCTAATTCCGCTGCGCTGCGCTATTTTTAGAGCCTCTTCTTCCACTCTCCCTCTCGGCCTCTCTCCCTTCACCGTTAACTCCTCTCATGCCCCCCATCATCTCAGCACTACAGGTTCAACATTGTGTGCTTTATTTCTTTAAATAAGCTTTTCTGACATGACTGCAAGGCAATGACCCTGTCAAAATATAAAGCACAGCTGTAAATAATACATAGAATATGAAAGGATTTGAAGAGGGAAAAAAAAAAAAGCCGTAAAATGTATATAGCACTACTGTTCTCCAGTGTCATCCCACATATAGTTTTACCTCCTTGTTGTCATCACTCTCATCATCACCATCATCATCACTTCCCATGCCCATTTTTTAGTGTGTTTGTGACTTCATCAGTTCACACCTTGTTGTGCTCTCACGCAGTGTCTTTTGCAGCGCCTAAAGCAAGCAATCCTGGTTGTTCCTCAAACTGTATATTTCTGGAGTTAATCGGTATTGGATAATTAAAGGGCTGATGATATGTTAAATGGTTGAAGGATAAATTAAGGAGGTCTGTTTCCAAATAAAAGAGCTCTTAACTCACATGAATGGGTCTTGAATGCCTGAAGGGGTATATTAAGATATATTAAGGACTTTTAAGGACTCGTTTTTTGGAGTGAGCCCTTTGTACAGATGTTACTGTGTGTGTGGTGTGTGTGTGTGTGGGTGTGTGTGTGTGACTGTGAGTGTGTTTTAGTGTGTGTGTGTGTGTGTGTGTGTGTGTGTGTGTGTGTGTGTGACTGTGAATGTGTTTTAGTGTGTGTGTGTGTGTGTATGTGTGTGTGTGTGTGTGTGTGACTGTGAATGTGTTTTAGTGTGTGTGTGTGTGTGTGGACATTACAGGCAGTCCTCTCTAAAATCCCCTCCAGGCTTTTTGGGCAGGGGTGGTGACGGTGGAGAGGAGGTGTTGAGGAGCCAGTTGAGGAGATTAAGAGAGGACAGCCATGGAAGCTGGAGGTAATCATCATTCAAGGGGCTCCACCATTCACCAGAGCCAGGGGGGCCATTTTGAATGAGACCTCCAGAAGGCTCTCCACTTCATAGCCAGAGCTCTGGCGGGGGACACATGTCAACTAGAACAGCCTCTTAAAAAAAACACACACACACAAACAGAGAGACACACCCCCGCACACACACAGACAGACGCACGCACGCACGCACGCACACACACACACACGCACACAACACACGCACACACAGAGAGGCTGAGGAGAGGATCTTGGCCAGATACTACTACTGGTCCTGATGTTGGAATGTGGTCCCTCGAAAGAACCATTTTTGAGAAAGAAGTACTTTTTCTTTTAAAAGGTATTCGTAGGTTTAGATGTTTCTTCCAAATACTACCATATTAAGACCGTTTCCAAAGAAGACAGGAATATTACAGAGATGAGAGGGGATTACATGCCATAGACATGCAGTGTTATCATTACCATTTTAATCAATACCCAAGCCCTGGAATTTTTTTTAAATGTTGTGCAACCCCAAAGGTGATCTCAGGCGCAGGGGCCCCTCTGTAACTGACCCTGTAGGTCAGAAATCAAAGAGCTGACAAGTCCTTGATTTCCACCAGCTGAAAGGCAGCCTTTACCGCACAGATGAAAAGCTTCATTTCCACACCCGATCCTATCTGCCCACTGCTACCTTTGGTAGCGGACATCTTTAGCCTGGGTAATGCTAATAAGCACGGGGCCACGTGTGATTCTGCTCTGTGCTCTAGGTCTCTGGGGGCCCTCTGCTAGGGACCTCTGGGGCCCATGTGCGTAGTGCAGGGAGGAAATGGCTGCCTCCGCATCAGTGGCGGTTCTTAATCCGATTGGGCTCCTTATCTCAAAGCAGGGATGTGGTCAGCAGCTCAGAGACTGCAGGCATGTCTGCATGCTCACTGAGTGGTCATTCTCTCTCTCTCTCTCTCTCTCCTTTCTCCCTCTTTTGTTCTACCATCAAAGATCAGTTTTCCCTCTCTTTCGTAAGCGCGATAATTTTTCTTCCCCTCTTTCCGCCTGCTCTGCCACCACTGCATTTCCTCTGCTGTCTTTGACTTGATCTCCTTTTTTTCTACATCTCTCTCTCTCCCTTCCTCTCTCTTTATCTCTCTCTCTCTCTCTATCTCTATCTCCCTTCTCTTTCTCTATATCGCTAATCCCTTTCCACACAGCTGCTTTGGCACCTACCCATTAAAAGAAAGAAAAACAGACAGAAGAGCGGAAGAGATAGAGAGATGACAGGGGAGGGTGTAAGGGAAAGAAAGGAAGGGGGAAGCAGATACGGGAGGGGAGGGGGGGGGGTACATGCCAACCGAACGGGCTGTGATGGCCGAAAAGAAGGGATTACAAGGGGAACAGAGAAAAGAATGAAAGAAATAGCTGACGACAGATGAAGGGAGATGAAAACAGCGGGTGGAGGGAGAGGAGAGGAGAGGAGAGAAGAGGAGAGGAGAGGAGAGGAGAGGAGAGGAGAGGAAGGAGAACACCCCACTTCCACACCTTTCTTATCTGATATTGCTCATTTCACTGTAGGAATGGAAAAAGGAGGTGGAGATGGGGAGGGAGGGAGGGAGGGAAATAAAGAGAGGGGGTGAGGGGAGAGGGAGGGAGAGAGAGAGAACAGTGCATTTAAGAAGAAAAAGGCCATAAAATGGGAGGTCCATTAAACTCAGAATCATGAAGCTGAGTGGAGCACCAGTCTGCCTCCGCCGCCATGGAAACCAAGAAAAGAGGAGCAAGAGATAGAAAGAGAGGAGAGGGAGCGAGAGGGGAAACTACAGGGTGAAAGTGTGAGTCAGAGAAAAAAAGCAGGAGAGGGAAGCAGAGAGAGAGAGAGAGCAAGGAAGAGAGACAAAGGATGAGAGGGAGAGGGGAGGAAGAGAGAGCGTGTGAGAGAGGGAGACAGTGAGAAGAAAGGGAGAGAGAGAAAGACAGGAAGAGAGAGAAGGAGACAGAGAGGGATAGAGTGAAAGGGAGTGAAAGGGAGAAGGTTTTTTTTATTGAAATCGTAGTTCGGAGAGCCCACTGCTGAGTCAATACGTCTCCAGAAATAATTACAAGCTGACGCTTTCAATCTGAGGGTAGTGGGAGTTTCTGGGGGGAATTCGCTCTCTATATAAATCATCTCCAAACGCGACAGAGGAGGAGTACCAGCCCAGGAGAAGAGAGAGAGAGAAAGATGTAGAGAGAGAGAGAGAGAGAGAGAGAGGGGGGGGCAGGTAAAACTCCATCTTAGTAGAGGCCATTTGTACTCCATCAAGGCCCCTGAGTCTAATCCCAATGCTAGCAGTTGTATTTGCCTTCTTATTGACTCTAGCAGATGATTAGCCCAATGAAGCATCTACTCTGAGGACAGAAAAACTCAACTATCCACCGTCTCCAGTTCATTATCACAAAAACGTCTCAATGCAGAATCTACAAAATGTGAGTGAATTCAGTACAAATGTGCGTATATGTGCGACGGTAAATATAACACTAAAGGCCTGTGTGTCCATTCAAGAGTACTGCGTCATATGAATAACAAGTTGCCTTGATTGCTCTGTGTAATGTCAACAGCAGCAAAAAAGGGCTTCAAATGTAATTAGCTTTTTGATTATTGGACCGAAAACTGGAGTCTGACCTCTCGTCATTGCCGAGTCTTAAAACAGCTTTTTTTGTTTTTTAATAGGAGCATCCTCAAGCTGTCAGACTACGCATCAACCACTAATCAGTTATAATCATTAATCAATTTAGCATGTTAGATTCTATTAGCCACATTTCAAATTGTGTTTGTTCATTTACCTTTAAGTGGCATGTGAAACTCTTATTACTGCTCTGTGTGTGTGCATATTTGTGTGTGTGTGTGTGTGTGTGTGTGTGTGTGTGTGTGTGTGTGCATATTTGTGTACATACCACAAGCACCCTAACACACATACACACACACGCTCTCTCTCTCTCTCTCTCTCTCTCTCTCTCTCTCTCTCTCTCTCTCTTTCACACACACACACTTTAAGTCAAGTATATATATATATTCATTAACACATACTCTCACATATACATACACACTCACACATTAGACAAACACAAACCCATCCTCTACACACACAAACACACACACACACACACACACACACACACACACACAACCCAAATCATACACCCCCCCCACACACACACACACATCCAGAAAGCCCTGAAGGAGGCTGAGTGTGAGTCCAGGAGGCCGTGCTCGCAGCTTGGTGTAGAGTTTAAGGAGCTCCACTTGACCCAGATAGCCGCCAAAACACGGGCCCTGATCTGGCCCAAATCTGGCCCTGATCTGGCCCTGATATCAGACAACATCCACACCAAAGTTGGTGCCATGCGGGGAGGTCTAGACACACTGCCAACCTCCACAGCTAGACTTGAGAGGACAAGCGCAAGCACAAGGCTAAAACAACACACACACACACACACACACACACACACACACACACACACACACACACACACATAGAGGTTGGTGCTCTGTATTACCAGGGTAGTGATTAAGTGGAGGTAATTATGTAATTATGCTATTAAATGCCATACACTGTTAGGAAAACGGTGGTAATGACACGCTATCATGTTTTCATTCCAAAGCCAGAAAAGGACACATTGAGCACGCTGGGGGAGGGGGGAGGGGGGAGGAGGGACAAATATGAAGAAGTTCCTCGATAAATGTTTAATTGTTTGTGGTCATCCGGGGCAAGCAGGCAGAATCTGCTGTGTGCTCAGAATTCTGAATTTGGAATCCTGTTCATGACATTGTGTTGCTAACAAGATCTCCATGGTAACACATGTGCAATCAATTCTGCATTGGACCGGAACGTGAATACAAATTCCACAAGACAGGAGTTCGACAAGACCTCCCAAATGTTCTCTGGAAGAATTCACAACTGCTCGCCTAAAACCTCTGCATCGTCTACGGTTCATTTCAGCAAACAAATATGTTGTGCTGTGAATCTTTCCGCATCAAGCACCGTTTATTTGAAAGCAGGAAACTGTGATGTCTGCTGTGAATCATTTCGAGTCACTACTTCCTGTCCAGTCTGTCTGGCCCCTTAACAAGAGAGTGACCTCAGCTGACCAGCAGTCTGTTCCATTCCCTCTCTCACCTAAATCCCCAGCGCAGAGGAACAGGGGGCAGAGAAAGAGAGAGAGAGAGAGAGAGAGAGGGAGAGAGAAAAAGAGAGAGAGAGAGGGGACAGAGAATAGAGAGAAAGGAAAGACAGGAGAGTAAAATAGTGCAGATGGAAGGGGAGGGGAAAGGGGGTTAAAGTGAAAGGATAAAAAGCAGTTAATCCTCGGCACAAAAAAAAGCAAAAAAAAAAGAGAGGGAGAATGGAGAGAAGAGGAGAGGTGAAGACAGGAGACAAAACGAGAGCAGTGTAGATAGGTGGAGGAGAGAATATAAAAGTGGTTACTCCACTGGGCACCATCCGTCCTCACCTCGAAACGATGGCGCCTGCTGGAAGCAGTGCTACCTCATCCGAGCCCCATAAACAAAAGACAAAAGAGACAGTTCATAACGCTAATGGCGCCGTCTATAAAAGCACTATAAAAAAGGCAGAGACAGAGACAGAGACTCAATAAAACGCCTGTAACAATAGACACACCTGCCCACTGGAAATGGGTTAGCATTAGCGCACACACTTAGCGGAGAGAAGAGCGCTAACGGACAAAGAGGAAATGACTTGGCTGCCTCACACTTTAGTGAGTTACCTTGCCAGCGCTATACGAGGCTAACAAGCGCGGCTAGCAATCCTAGGCTTGATGGAGGAATTCGAATTAGATGCCTCATAATGATCTGACCTTCACCAGACACTGCCTTTTCAAAAGCATTGGCAGCCATTAGGCGCCCGCGCTGTGGAGTCATTTGTGCTTTGGAAAGGCTGCGCTGTTTGTCACACCTGGTTTGCTGTAGATACACAGCAGAATGGAATGAAAGGGAGGGACAGAAAGCTGGCTCTGTTCAGAGGGGACAATAGCAACACATTAGAGCTCGGGTGCTCGTCCTTGGCTTGGCAACAACCATGGAGAGGAAAGAAGAGGAGGGGAGAGGAGAGGAGGGGAGAGGAGAGGAGAGGGAAGAGAGGAGAGGAGAAGAGAGGAGAGAAGAAGAGAGGAGAAAGGAGAGGAGGGGAGGGGAGGGAAAAGGAAGAGAGGAGAGGAGAGGAGGGGAGGGAAAGGAGAAACCGGTCAGTTGGCACTTTTTGGTACCAATTGCCCTCAGCCCTCTCTCTGCTCGTTTCATTGATTCATCGTCAGAGTGGAGTAATGCGACTAATTGCAGAACTGTGATTGGTTGGCCAATTGAAGAGATGCTTCATCTCCACTTTGTTGCTGCTGTTGCCAGGATACGATACTTTTCCACAGCTTATATATGTAGAGAGAGAAATACACACATATATAGACAGAGAGAGAGAGAGAGAGAGATAGTGAGAGAGGAGAGGAGAGAGAGAGAGAGGGAGAGGGAGAAGAGAGATAGAGGGAGGGAGAGAGAGAGGGAGAAGAGAGATAGAGGGAGCGAGAGAGGGAGAGAGAGAGAGAGAGAGAGAGAAAGAGAGGGAGAGAGAAAGAGAGGGAGAGAGAGAGTGTGTGTGTATACATATTCCCTTTCTGTTTCCTCTTCTTCTATTCCCTCTCCCCTTCTTCTTCTCCTTCTTCGGTCTGGGTTGGGATGTTGAGGCGTGACAGAGAAGCGAGGGGGTAGTAGGGAGTTGTAGGCCGGTGCGTTTACCTCTCTCTGTCATCTGACAGCAGATATGGGAGCCACACAAATGGATTACACCCCGGTGGTAATTACAGGGTGGCTAAGTCAGCCTGAACCCACAACCTCCTGCCTACCACCCTGCTGCAGGGTATCTCCACTGCTGTCATGACAACATCGCTCCGTGCCTCCAGCTGATTTTTTCTCTCTCTCTCTCTTCTCTCTCTCTCTCGTACCTCTCCATAGCTGCTCCTTTCTCTTCTGCACTCAGTCATTCGGTCACTTTTTTTTCAGTGTGCATTTCAGTGTTTGCATCTGTTTTTTTTCTCTCTATCTCTCTCTCTGTCATTGTTCATCTTCTCTCTCTCTCTCTCTCTCTCTCTCTCTCTCTCTGTCATTGCTCCATCTCTCTCTCTCTCTCTCTCTGTCATTGCTCCATCGTCTTTAACCCCCTGTGCACTAAACTCTGAGGAGCCGTCTATCCCCACACCTCACCACATCGAAACAGACGGGAAGGGAATTCATCAAGCCATTTATTAGGCAGTTATAGCACCTTTATTAGGCAGTTATAGCACCTTTTAAGATTCAATAAACACCTTAGAGTATACTAAAAAGCAGTCAAGCTAAACCAAAACAGCCTAAGCATTTATGCTGCCTTTTGCAGACTACTGGGCTGCTCATGTTTGTAAATGGAAGCACATCAAATCTGTAAACATGAATATAAAAATCTGATTTCCATACCTGAGTTAGAGCCTAAAACAATGACAAACTCAAAGCCGTGTTACTTTGACCCTTTGCTCCTGCTCTCTCTGTCCATCTCACTAAGTGGTGAAACGAAGCTGTTGTGGAGCCTCTCTCCATCCATCTCTTTCTTTCTCCCAGAGGTACAACATCAATGTCAGTGAGAGAGTCTCTCTCCTTCTCCCTCCCTCTCTCTCTCCCTCTCTCTCTCCCTCTCTCTCTCCCTCGCTCTCCCTCTCTCTCCCTCTCTCTCTCTCTCTCTCTCTCTCTCTCTCCCCCTCTCTCCCTCCCTCCCTCTCTCCCTCTCTCTCTCTCTCCCTCCCTCTCTTTCCCCTTCTCCCCCTCTCTCCCTCCCTTCCTCTCTCCCTCTCCTCTCTCTCTCCCTCTCCTCTCTCTCCCCCTCTCCCCCTCCCTCTGTCTCAGTGGTAAAACATGTCTGTCGGTGGTGGAGTGGTGAGCTGCGAGGGCCAGCTGGGTGTGCCGTAAAGCAGGGAGGTGAGTGAAGGGGAGGTCAAGCGTATAAAAGTAACCATAAAAGCGGCCTCGCCACAGTCTGGATCGATGCAGGATCACAGACCCCCTCTGTTATCACCCCGTGTTACATGCAGCAGAATGGTCCATAACACACAGACACACACACACACACACACACACACACAGACAAACACACACACACACGCAGGCTAAAACGCGCACACAAGCTAAAACGTGCACACACACACACACACAGGTACATATAGACACACACACACACACACACACACACACACACACACACAAACACACACACACACACTCACAGACACACATACATGTAATGTAATTACTTCATGGTTGAGTCCATATACTGTGCAGATAGGCTGGAAGGGTTAAAGGGCTATTCACTGAGGCTGTTTTTCTCCTCTCCTCGTTTATCTCCTTTCCTTTCACTTCCTTTCACCCCAGCTCAACTCCCCCTCTTATTCATCCCTCTCTCTTAATCATACACTCATCCTCTTTCTTCCCGTCTTTTCTCTCTCTCCAGAGGTAGTTAAAATGTTTGCATTCTTCCCTGGTCTCTTATTCATGGCCTAATCCCTTTCCAGACAGCCAAACAGCCTGTCCCTGCTCTCACCCCTGCACAGATCCGCCATCTCTCTGGGATACTTGTCCTCTTTTCTTCACCCAATCTCTCCCTTCTCTCTCTCTCTCTCTCTCTGTCTCACACACTTTTCTTCCAAGCTCCCTCCTCAGTCACGTGGCTATGCTGCTGAGTGTTCTTGTCTTAAGCTCTCTCTCTCTCTCTCTCTCTCTCTCTCTTTCTCTCTTTCTATCTTCAGTTGCACTCTCTCTCTGTTTCTCTCAGCTCCCCATCATCTCTCCCTCTTTTGTTCTCTCTGTCTTTTTTCTCTCTCTCTCTCTCTCTCCTTCTGTCGTTCAATGTTTCTCTCTCACACACACACTCTCTTCAGTCACACTCTCTCTCTCCTGTTTCTCTCGCTGTCTTTCCCTTTCTCTCATCTCCCCCACCTTTTTCTCTCTCCGTCTCTCTCTCTTTCTTCCTCTCCTCTACCTTCTCTCTCCCCCCCCCCCCCCCCCTCTCTCTCTCTCTCTCCCTCTCAAGGCGCCTTTCCACTGCAGGAACTCGTGGGACTTTCAAGTGGTTCAAACGTTCACAGGAACGGTCCGCTGCTCTGTCCTTTTAGTCTCCTGGTTTTCCACTGCAGTGCAGGAAGTCCTGGACCTACAAGTTGATGTTCCCCTGAATTGCTCTTCGATCGACGACGCCAATTCCAAAGCACAACTAGTGTAATGACACACTTATTCAGCGGCGGCAACAAACGTTAGACCACAAAACCAGAACATTTCCAGATAATGTTAGTATTACCCCAAGGTCGAGTCAACAGTAGAATAGTTGCTATAAAGTTGATATAATAATCACGTATATTATTATATTATGTATTATAATAACAAACACTTGATTAAATGTCTTTATGGCAGCTGTAATTACTTGATAAATGAAGATACCAGCAACGATGCTGATTAATTAAAGCCTATAATTCATCTGATGTTGTGCTGGTGTTCATTCAGTGACGGTGACCTCGACAAGCTAACTCTGTAAGCTATAATTCATTTTGCTGTAGGCTATTCACCACGTAACCTCTGGTTAAAAAACCTCTTGCTGGTCTTAAAAAATGCCACTTGATGTAGTCTTCCATTCACGCATTGAACCAATAAGCGTCAACCATCATTTCAAGCGCCAGCCAGCAGTTTCAGGGTCGCGCAGAAGTACCTACCCCGGAGTAGGCACTTATTTCTCCGCCAAAAACGGCCCTGAAATAGGTCCTACAGGGGCGGTTTCAGCGGTCGGAACCGGCACAAAGGTGGCGGCTGCCCTAGAACCGCCCGTGGGTTCCTGCAGCGGGAAACAGCCTTTAGTGCAGGTAGTGTGGAGTGTTAACTCTACATGTCTCCCTCTCTCCCTCTCTCCCTCTCTCCCTCTCTGACTCTCTCTCTCTCTCTCTCTCTTTCTCTGTACTCACCTTCATTCTCTAAAAGCAAAGCAAATCCCTCTTCTCTGCACGAGAGCGCGCACAGAGAGAGAAAAAAAGATAAGTCTTAAAGGATGGTACGTGGCCAAGTCTATTTGCATGGTTCAGAGACAATTTTCTCTTTATCATCTGGGGAAATATACTAATTTAAATCACACTTGAGCGCAGTCATTTCTGAAAATGAGCCGGAGGTCTCTGACGCCCCACATTAAATCCCTGGCACATCCACAGACCTGCTACTGCGACAGTGGACGTGGTGCTTTCATCTGCACTCCTCTGCAATGCACGCACACACACACACACACACACACACACACACACACACACAACACACACACACACACACACACACACACACACACACAAACACACGCAAATACATAAACACACACACACACACTTACATAAACACACAAACAGAAACACGCACTCATGCACGCACGCACGCAGTCTTTTGAGGGTTGCTCAAACTGCTTTTATTTGCAGTTTCCTATCAATTTTCACAGAACTGTCTGAAAATAGACATTGTTCTAGAATAGAAGCGTTTGCTATATCAAGGGCCCACAAGGACCTTTTTAATCATCCCGGCTTGCAGCAGGAGCTGAATTTGATTAGAAGTAAACACCTACAAGTCAAACACAAAAGCAAACAAATAACCTACATGGACAGCATAGCTAGAGAGACTCTTCAAACAAAACCATTTCAGGGCAGCACACACTCTGTCCACGCATATGGCCCTTTGTGTGGCTAGTGTTAGCTCGTCCTAATGGCAGAGAGAGAGGCAAGAGATGGCTAGAAGGAGACGCAGAGAGAGAGGCAAGAGATGGCTAGAAGGAAACGCGGAGAGAGAGAGGGCGCCCCTGAGAGACCTACTCTTGCTCGCATGACCAGGCAGCAGCCTAATGGATGTCTCCATTACGGTTCTTTTAGGAAAGACGAACGGGACGGAGAGCGTCTCGACAAAACTAGCAAGGAAACAACAGCAAGTGGATACCCATGCTAAATACACATCCAACAAAACAGTACGTTTGTGTGCTTGTTTTGTATATTTGTTAGTGATTATTTCATTTTAAGCATTTGGGTGCTGCTCATCTCTAGCTAATCCAACATCTTGATAGTGTGTCGACGGACGTCTTTAATTATGCTATTTCATACTGGTGCGTCGACATTTGGATAGACATGCATTATGCCAAATAACACTTGATGATGTCACAATCATAATGTTTCATCACAGGCCCTACACATAGAATAATTTAAGAGTCTTCCATTAAAACAAAAACAAAAAATACTGAATAAAAGTGTGTGGTTTAGGGAAGTGAATTGTGATGAAATATTAAATGAAATAAACTCTCTTTGAGAACCGCGTGTACAGAACATAGTTTCAAAACACTAAACAAAAGCCAGCAGAAATGTGACATTAAAGGCACGAGGCGTGCATATACTCACTGCACATCACATCTCTGCTTTGCAGCATTTTTTTCCTGTTTCCGCTACAAGTTCTTGGTAATGTGAATGAACAGCCCTACTGTAAGTAAGAAGGTCAAATGGAAACACAATAACCAGGTTAAAGCAAACAGCTCCCATCTTTAACACACACACGCACACACACAGACACACACACGCGCGCGTACACACACACACACACACACACACACACACACACACACACACACACACACACACACACACACATGGTAGAAATCAGTGCATGTAAGCAGTGGGCGTGCGGGTAACTGGCACACACTGGCATCGGGTGAGTGCCAGTCTGTGCAGGGCACATCTGGGGAGCGGACGCCTGAATACACCGTAGGCGCCAGATGAGCTGTGAAGCGCTCACATGTCCACCTGGGTCCAAAAATAGCTCCCAAAAAATGGCAGCACACACGCACACAAACAGACACACACACACTCCCCGCACCTGTCTGCATACTTACGTAACCACTGAAAGAATGCAGCACATAGGCAACAACCAGGCATGTGCGCGCACACACACACACACACACACACACACACACACACACACACACACACACACAAACACACACACTAATAAAAACACAGTCTTCTAAACATAACCTATGAATACACACACACACAGCCTTTGGACTATGCGCACACAAACACACACACACACACACACACATACACACACAGAAAAAGGGAATGAGCAGGTGCATGTGTGTGCTCTTTTACCAACAGTATGTGAAATACATCGTCAGCTAACTGACCTACATAGCACATTAGAAGCCGAGACTTCTAATACTGTGTGACTGCCATTTTTATGCTACGCGAGCCGCTTGCCGTGGTTTGGATATTTAGTGAGATTACAAGAATGCGAACACACACAAACACATGTTTGCTATGCGTATGAATGCATCTCCAGGCTAATGGAGACACAATGCATGCGAGGATGCAGTCAATTCCCCACAGACCACTGAAAGCACTCTCTATAATATGCCCGGTACGCATGCTTGTGTCGGAACATGTGTGCGTGGTGTGTGTGATTTCACAGATTAAAAGATAAGTGAGAGACAATTTTCCCCATTCTTCCTTCTCTGTATCCTTCCATTCTTTAAATCTCTCTCCCTCCCCCTCTAACTCTATCTCTTTTCCCCTCCCTCTCTCCATCTATCTCACACTCTCCCTCTCTCTCTTCCCCTCCCTCTCTGCATCTCTCTCTCACGGTCTCCCTCCCTCTCTTCCCCTCCCTCCATCTCTCTCTCTCTCACTGTCTCCCTCCCTCCCTTCCTCCATCTCTCTCTCTCTCACTGTCTCCCTCCATCTTTATCTCTCTCTCTCAAAGATAATCTAATTTTTCTCAATCAGGGAAGTGGCTGTGTACCCTACATGTGTGTGTATGCATGTGTGTCAGTAGCATGTATGTGTGTATTTACCTGTATGTGTGAGCAGGAGCTGAAGGGTTTGTGTCTGTGTAAATGTCCGTATGTGTGTGTGTGTGTGTGTGTGTGTGTGTGTGTGTGTGGTTGCACAGTGCAACTCAGATGCATGGCATGGGAGTATCTCGCCATGTGATTAAAGGCAATCCCATAGTTTTAAATGAGTTCCAGGGGGGCTCCCAGTGGTCCCCTAATGATGAGAGACAAAGTGTCCGCATCCTCGCCGCCAGTCATCAATTCATTCTGTAGCCAAAGTTCATGCGGTCTGCCCCTTCCTCTCTACATCTACCTTAGGGGAGCTTTAAACAGTGTGTAGACACTCGCCTTTAATCTCGCTTTTA
Source organism: Clupea harengus (assembly GCF_900700415.2). Classification (NCBI taxonomy): domain Eukaryota; kingdom Metazoa; phylum Chordata; class Actinopteri; order Clupeiformes; family Clupeidae; genus Clupea; species Clupea harengus. The sequence continues at coordinate 38,439 of NW_024880027.1, forward strand.
TCCGAGGGTAATTTGACATGACTGCGTGGCGGAATCTCTCTCTTTCTCTCGATCTCTCTCTCTCTCTCTCTCTCTCTCTCCCGCCAGTTAGGCGTGTCCTTGATATACATTTTCTCTTTATTGGACAATGCGAGTGGAACCGCTCCGCTTCTCTCGCTCCGAGTGAAATCCAATGTCATTCCTCTCTTTCACTCTCTCTCACTCTCACACACTCAGATACAGTAATGCATCATTATAATCGTTGCGAGTCCCCCCCAAGTTCCAAGGGGAAAAAAAAGAAAAAAAGAAACGTCCAATGGTGACACTGTTTCCAGAGAGAGAGAGAGAGAGAGAGAGAGAGAGAGAGAGAGAGAGGGAAACAGAGAGAGAGAAAGACAGAGCGAGAGAAAAATTAGGGAGCCAGGAGATAGAACTGTTTTTATTTTAGGCGCATTCTACTGTCTCGTCCCTGGCAACTGTGGCTATGTAATAATGTACCCATGGCAACGGGAGGGAAGGGGGGGTTACACATTCAAAGTGCCCCCTTCCCCCTACAGCCCCCCTCCCCCCACTTTACTCAGTAACAGTAACCACTCTCACTCCAGCCAGAGAGCAATGGAGTGACCGAGGGGGGTGGCGGGGGGTCGAGAGAAAGAGAAAGAGAGAGAGAACAGCCCAGCAAACGGACGACAGAAATGACTGAGAAAGGCTCCCCTGAGAGTGAGAGAGAGCGCGAGGCCAGTCTCTTGGTAGAGCCCACTTTAAACAGGCGGTAACAGGAAGCAGGGCCCGAGAAACAGAAACTGCTGCGGAGCGGCTGAGCCAAAATGTCCGCTGAGCGCAGGGCTCCATCATACACCAGGCGTTCTCCCATGGGGCACACTAGGCCTACATGTAATAAACGCCAGAACAGTGCTTCATGTGTAACCCCAGGGCCAACTGTCGGGAAGAAAGGAGGCTTTTTTTCCTCTCTTTTTCTCTCTCTTTCTCTCCATTCTTTCCCTTCATGAGAGGAGTGACAGCTGCTGTGTCGAGACTGGAACATGTAATGCTTTTTCTTCTCCTACATTTACCTTCTTATTGCTGCCGTCAGTCAAGCCGAGTCGGCCATGAACTAGCACACATGCACGGTCTACATGCACAATAAATGCTCTCTCTCACACACGCACACGCACTCACTCACACACACACACACACACACACACACATGCTCACACTCACACTCACACACACACTTCAATTGAATTGAATTCAATTTTATTTTCTATAACGCCAATAACAACTAAAACTGTCTGAAAAGCGCTTTACAGAACCCAGTGGCCATGGCCACACACACACACAGTGTGCATGAACATCAAACCCACATGCTCACGCTCATACACACACACACACACACGCTCACGCTCACGCTCATACACACACAAACACAGGCACACACACACACAAACACAGCCTATAGGAACTAGGGATGCACGATAATATCGGCACGACATCGGTATCTGCAGATAAAAGCTTCAAAACATAATTATCGGCATCTGCAGATATGAACATTTCTGCCGATGTACCTGGCCAATAAAGTGACGTTCAAATTATGCGCACGCGAAGCAAATGTTTTGGTTACTATGAGCGCCAACAACGTAATTCAACACGTCGGCTGTGTGGCAGTACTTCACAGTATCAGAGGATGTTGACATGCTATTTGTCAGGAAACTTTTCAGGAGATGGAAGAGGAGACGACAGCTTGGCCGTAACGTAGGTTGCATGCATAGATGCAGACCACCCGCGTGCAACGCTTTGCAACATTACCTGTCGCGCGCTAATAGAAGTTAATAAGTTGCTAGTTAGCTTGCATGCTACGTGACGAAGCGAAGTTGATGATCTCATTTGACGGGATGTGAAACGTTATGTCACGAGCCCACGCTATCTGTACATGGCTTACTTTTGCATATATGGAATTTATATAGCTATAGGCAATAACCTTACATAGATTAGTCTAGAAATCCTAGAAGGGATGTTATTAAACTGTAAGCAGTTAACCAACGTTAGCTTGCCAAGTTAGCCCAGTTGCATTTTCAGAGTGTAGTTGTTCAAGTTGGTACTGTTCAAGTATGAAAATTGTGACGTGAAAATATAAATAAATCTGCCATATTTGAAATAATTTTAATAGTTTCATGAGTGAATGTCTATTTCTAAAATGATACAAATCAAGTTTTTAATGTCCCGTATCTACAGCAATACCCTATCATAATAACAGATTAATTCTAGTACAGGAGAGACTTTTCAATAATTAAAAAGCAGAGGTGTATATATCGGTATCGGCAATCGGCCAAAATGAGCTTGTAAATATCGGCATATCGGATATCGGCTAAAATTCAATATCGTGCATCCCTAATATGAACATCAAATGCATACTCACATTCATGCTCACGCTCACACAAATACAAAACACACACACACACACACACACACACACACACACTAGAGCTGCAATGATTAGTCGACGTAATCGACGATGTCGATTATGAAAAATTGTCGACGATGATTGTTATTGTCGACGCGTCATAAAATATATTTTAAAAAACATTTTTTTTTTTTTTTTTTTTTTGGCAGACGCTAGCAGAGCTACCGGTAATTTTCATTCGGCATTGCAATGCACTATAGGAAGTGCGAAATAGTGCATCTTTAACTAATAATAATTGACCATCATTGAGAAAAATGGAACAGAATCTCCAAATAGCCTAGCATACAAATCATGCACCGTTTTCTTTGCCCTCCGTTCTCATACCTTCATGTGCTGCATATCAGAAATGGCCGACTGAAAAGCGAATTATTCTGAGACGGCTCATGTTACCATGGAAACAATAAACAAAGCTAGCTTTAGTAGCTGCTGCATATGAGATATGGCTAACAGAAAAGTTGTCATTTTTCTCAATGATGGTCAATTATTAGTAGTTAAAGAAGCACTATTCCAGGATTTCAAAGAGAATGAGCTGTGGGAGCACAAGAACAGTGAGTGTCTAGCAGCAATTATCATAGACATATATGATATATCTATAACTTATAGTAAGGTTTAAGCTTACATGTTGGAAAACAGAACGTCTCATGGAGGATGCTTGCTAACGCTATTTCATAAATGTTAAGTGCAATGTAGTAAATCAGTGAATTATCAGAGTAGCCTGTATTTTCGTTTGTTCTGAATAGTTAACCTCCTCCACTTAGCATTCTTCAAACAAAAGATTGTGGAAAAAATATATATTTCATAAGTTGAATTTGAATGTCACTTGCAGCCCAGTTATTCTTGCGTTATTTTGCACTTGCAGAGGCTTGATTGCTAATTTTAGTTACTTTTAAAACTTTATTTGCACTTTCTCTTTACTTTTAAAACCATATTTGCACTTTAATTTGTATTACTATTTAATTTATGTATTATGATTACATTTGTTACTCAAATACATTTGAAATTCAAATTCCAACATTTTGAGTCGTTATTTTAATTTGCTATGGGAAATAATCATTAGATTAGTCGATTAATCGAAAAAATAGTCGATAGATTAATCGATTACCAAAATAATCGTTAGTTGCAGCCCTAACACACACACACACACACACACACACACGCTCATGTATATAAATCATTGATCCTGTTGTGTAAGAGGTAGAGGTAGTAAGAGTAGGACTGGCCTTAGTCCACTCCTGCCTCTCAATGCTAGGTTAGGCTTCTTTGAGTCCATCCCGGTCATTGAAATCATACAGACAGAGGTACACTGCATGAAGCACATCAGTGACTTGGTCCAGGTCTGGCAGGGACTCTTTAGTCTCATACACCTGAGGACTGACTTTAGTCTCATACACCTGAGGACTGAGCATTAGCTTTAGCATTAGCATGGCATCATTACACTGGGGGAGGATCTCAAACTGCCACTGACATTAGAGCCTATGAGATGCGAGAGACAGATGTGCCATATCCATAGGGCTTTGGTTTCTATTATATATCCATTGTATGGTCTATTGTATTGCTGCTGATGGTTTAAATTTCCTTCGGGATTAATAAAGTATCCATCTATCTATCTATCTATCTATCTAAATGGTGTGTGTGTGAGTGTGTGTGTGTTTGTGTTTGTGTGTGTGTGTACGTGTGCTAGTGTGTGTGCATGCAAGTGTGTGTGCGTGTGTGTTTGTCAGAGTCAGCGGGTGAAGTCAAGTGGGTGGGCCGGAGGAGACTAGTGATTTGGCACAGGGAGAAGCCCTCGGAGCATGACTCAGCAGGGTCATAAACCCACATTCATAGGGCCTCTTCGGAGGGACCGGCCCGACACGTGTTCCTGGTTCTGATTCATTTAACAGGACTCTGTGCTCGATTAGGTCCGAACACACACAGGTCCAACCAGGGGCGGAGCGGAGCGGAGGAGAGGGAAGAGGAAGAGG
>NW_024880028.1:0-32500 GCF_900700415.2 Clupea harengus
TCTCAACTCTGTTGAGTTCTGCGTTATGTGTGTGTGGGGTGTATGAGGACAGTGTAAAGGAGTTAATCAGTGAATGGCAGTGAGAACTCCTGGGGCCTGGACTAGGTTCAACACTAACCTCCCCAGGTAACAGTGCTGAGAAAAAAAACCATCACAGTGTAGTTGTGTTTGTGAAGGCTGATACAGCCCTGCTCTGCTTACTAGAGTATTAAGCAGTTAGCAAAGCTTTAGCTAGTGCTAAAATGGAAAATGGTGGCTAGTATGACAATTAAAAGTTATTCTTATGCTACTACTGCTGTGTATTCCAGTGCTAGACTATTGTGGCACTTAAGCACACAATACATTGCTTCTCTGTTCTTATGTGGTAGTAGGAAGTAGGAACTGTTTTAGGTGGAATGTGCAGCACTAGACTAGGGGTTAGATATGAGTGGGCGAGGTGCACTTGAAAGGTATAGCACTGGTCTGTGTAAGTGTGTCTGGGTGCACTCGTCTGGGACACATGCCGTCTCTGGGCTCTGAGCAGGGAACCACAGCCCAGTGTGACGAGTGATCTGCCCCTGAATGGGATACAGCAGACAATGTGTCCAGATGGTTGCCTAGCTGTCTGCTAGTTTGCAAGGCTGCGGAGGCAGATAGATTGTTAAGACTCCTGTAAAGGAACAGTAAAACTGTTTCAGCTTCCTCAAACAATACGTTTCTTCTCCATGCGTCTTTTCCCCGAGGTATAAGCCCTGTCGACCACTAATGTGTAATCATGGGCTGCTCGTGTGGTATGGTGTTTTATTTGTCCATAGGACTGTCGTGACTGTGTGGTGTGGTGTGTGTGTGGTGTGCTGCTGCCTGTGTTCAGAGGCACCACGTTGGCTCTCTCCCGTCAGCCGGCCGCCATGTGCTTGTGGGGGGAAAATTCAACTCTGAGTCTGTGAAAGGCCAATTAAGAGCAGGAACTGTCAGCTTTTAATTTTGTAGGCTTTTCCCAAAGTGTTATTAAGTGTAGCGAGGACAGAAAGTGCTGTGTGAAAGAGCTGCGAGTTCACTTGCTCACTCATTGCTTTCCCATTCGCAGTGTTCGCCATCCTGCAGGCATGCCACACACTGCAAATGGCTGGAAAACTTCCAACAACTATTTTAGTCACATTACAGGCCCAAAATAACTAGACAGTTCAATCCTCTGGTAAGACAATCAAGAATCACAGATTCATGGTTAAATGTGGCTTTGGCTTCCCTCCACTGGTACCTAAGGTGGATTTAAGGTTGAAGGTCATGTTAGGAAACACCTTAAGAACCACTTGAAAGACACTCTCCTTTCTGGTCGCCTTCCAAAAGGCTGTAAGCCGGGTGTGTCATCCATAGTGTTTTAATTGGCTACACGCTTTTCTTTTGTGTGAGCGTGGGTGCAGTAGCAATGCTGAAACTGCAGTAGAAGAAGGACTGGTCTCTTGTGGTTTTCAGATTCACTGTGTGCATTTAGGATAAGGAAGCTACTGCACACCTGTTCTTGTTCCACCTCCTCATTTGTTCTTGCTTTCACTCAGGCAGGCTGAAGCCTGACAAAGATGGGTTGTGGAACAGGTGAATATCGTCCACTTGTTCATCTTGGGTGTGTGTGTATGTGTGTGTGGTTGCCTGATCTTTCTCTGTCCTTGAGGTTGTTCCCTGCGGCTTTAAACCAAATGATGATATTGCATGTGAGTTCACAGATATGACTCATAGCCCAGAGGACCCAGGCTGTCCTCAGTAGACAGAGTGCCTATGTATGGGGCCCCACTATAAATCCCCTCACCTTCATACACCTCTCACCACAGCGAAAAGGTCAGCTCAGTAAAGGTCGTCATATTGATAGCTATTTCTCAGGCCTCACATAGATTCTCTCGCTGTCTCTCACTCTCTTTCTCTCTCACACTCTTTATCTCTCTCTCTCACACTCTCTCTCTCTCTCTCTCTCTCTCTCTCTCACACTCGCTCTCTCTCTCTCACACGTGCACACACACACATCCACATACTTGCACGCACAGGCACACACTGCATGCAAGGCCACTGGCTCACCCGATCCTACAGCTTTGTTGATATTGTCTCCAAGAATGGGAGAAAGAAATCACAAGTCTGTGTGTGCCCATCTCTCCACTCTCCACCAATTACTCGTTATGTAACTGCAGCGGGGGCCTCCTGTCCCCAAAGTCTTCACTCACCCCGAGTCACGGGAGTCAGTTCAATCCCGAATGGCCCGAGCGCTCCAGCGTTTCTCACGGAGAGCCTATTCTCTCCCGGCACATTGCTCATACTTTGGCTTGATCAGCAGTAATTGGCAGGGAGGTCCTGCGGCGGCTGCCTGGTGCTTTGCGAGGGGCTCGGGGGTGGGGCATCCAGAGCCTGTGGAGATGGATGGGGGCTGAAATAGGAAGAGATATGTCAGGACAGAATTGTTTCCTTAGTGCTACCCCATGGTGGAGCTGACATATGGAAGCTAAACCTGTCCTTGTAATTAATGAGAAAGTCTTTAACCCAGGCCCCCATCTTGTTAATCCATTAAAGAGGCTACATGCTACTACAGCAGTCCTTTCCTCATGCTCTCTCTCTCTCTCTCTCTCTCTCTCTCTCACTCTCACTCTCTCACTCTCACTCTCTCTCTCTCTTCTGTTAGTTATATCCACTCTTCTTTTCCTTGCGCTCTGCATTTCCTCTTTGTTTTCTTATAGCCTGTCTCCCAGTTTGTCTTCATGACTGTGCAGTACCTCTGCACTGCAGATTCTACACACTTATGGTCAATAGATGCAGGGAAAGCTGCCATAGAGCCCAACAGAGAGCACGTTCATTCTCTTAACAGTGGCATAGAGTAGAGAGCACGTCCATTCTCTTAACAGTGGCATAGAGTAGAGAGCACGTTCATTCTCTTAACAGTGGCATAGAGTAGAGAGCACGTTCATTCTCTTAACAGTGGCATAGAGTAGAGAGCACGTTCATTCTCTTAACAGTGGCATAGAGTAGATGACTGGAGTGATTTCACATGAACTCTGGTGAGGTTTGTACCGTTCATGAGGCCAAGAAGCATAGAAAATAAAAGTGTGATGCATTAAGACGAATGTTGCATTTTTTATTTTGGATCAGAGTGCAGGGATGCAGGGGATGATGTGAGGGTGTGGCTGGGCGCCTGTGTGGCCTTGATGACCCTCTAAAACACTTTTCCATCCACATTTAAACATGGGCCTCCAGCTGTAGGTGCCGAAGGGGTCCAAGTGTTAAACATTGCAGACTGTGTTTATATACATTCTGTTTATTTCAGCAGTCCACTCAGCTAGACTGATGAGATGGTTAGAGCCTATATGTAATGTCTCTCATTTAGCACGTTTGCGGCTAACCTCAGCCAAGCACTTCAGGAAGGCTTAGCCGCATGGTGATGTACACAACACCGCTTATGGTTTCTTTACTGCCCCAGAAAAGCAACAATCTTTATCAGATGGCTAATTTTCAGGATGGGGAAGCTAACACGCCCTTGCTACTTTTGCATGTTGTAAACCATGTCTTGGTGACAAGGCATAATCCAGAGCACCCTAATTATAGTCATTTTAGACACAAACGCAGACACAGACACACACACACACGCTCTCTGCTGAGGGATGGATGCTGCTTGTCAGATGCTTGTGCCGCAGGGGCTTTTTGGAGTAGAAACAGAGGGAGAGAGAGAAAAAGAGAGAGGGAGAGAGAGAGAGTGAGAGAGAGAGAGAAAGTGTTTAGAGAGTGTTTACTAGATGAGCTAATGGTTTATTAAAGTGTGCCTGGCCAGGTCCCGCTCTGACACTGCGATTCGTTGTAATCAGTGCATCTGGGATTTCAGGCTGGGAAATGTCAAAACAGCGACCGTGGCGCGATACATCTCAGCTAACCCAGCGTGTGGTCTTGTTTACGGCCATTAAGCTCAGGGACAAATGAGAGCGTAATGAATTCTGCTAAATAAATATGAGGTAATGGTATACCTTGGCAGGGAAGGAGCCCTGAGCCTTGAGTCTAAGGAAGACTGTGGTCTTGAGTCTAAGGAGTCTAAGGAAGACTGTGGGGGCGCAGAAGGTTCCTAAAGTCCTCCTCCAGAACACCTCACACCTCCTAATCAGGCTTGTGTATGTGTAACTGTAATTTGTAGATTATCAGGGATTTGTGGTCTGTTTGTTTGTGTGGATAAGCATACTCTCCTTTTGGCCCTCGCTGTTTTCCTCACTCTCAATCTGCAGAACTTCCACAGTTCATATTGCATTTCGCTTAATGAAAAAAAAATCTCAACCACACCACAGTGTTTCATTTTCTCAGAATGTATTACTATAGTAAGATTTTTCTCATGGTAGGTTGCAGAAACACATGTAGAAGGGGCTGAAGTCCTTTCTCTCACAGAAAGTGGAGCTGGATAGACAATAGCTCACTGTCTCAACCTATGTCAGCGAAGTCAATCATGAACGGTGCCAGCAGTTAAGAGCAGAGAGGAATTTCTTCATCCATGGCCTAGGAAGCTTATCATTTCCCTGTCCATATCAAACCTGCAGACCCTCTAGAACTTTATCAAATTTGAATAGTGACGGTGAACAGTGAGTTCAATGGAGTAAAGGAATGACTGAAGCGGAGAGAGTGAAGCAGGAGGATGTGCTTCAGAGCCAATCTGTCAAACATGCAAGCCTGCCGGGTCTAATGACAGGTGACACGCTCTGAGAGGATTTTCCCTTTCTAATGAGCTGTTGTGGAAACTGCAGCCGACATGCCTCCACTTGACCTCCGCTGATTCATGGCAGCCTTTGAGCCTCCTGATTTGTGTTGCGTCCATGACGTTACACGGCTGAATTTGTAGCTGTTGGACCCATGGCCGAAGCGGGGAACTGTCACATTTTTCACTTATAGCGGTAAATTATCGGTAATACCGTGGCCCTTTCCAAGCTGTAAACAATTTTTGGAAACATGTGGAGGAAATAAAGCAGGCGGAGCTGAGCTAAGCGTGTTCGCAGCTGTGGAGCCTCCGAGGACGTCCGGAACAGTCCGGAACGCTCCGCGGCCCCGCGCTGCTACTCCAATCAGCCCTTTCAGCATCATCATCAGTCCTTAGTCTGCTAATGCATTTAGGTTAATTACCCACTGTGTATTTTTTTCTCGTTGAGTTCTTGCAGGACGGTGCGTGTCTCTGCCCATGCGTGGGTGCATCCGCAGCAGAGCGTGTCGTCTCACCGCGTCAACAGGTCCTGCTGCTGCTGCTGCTGCTGCTGCGCTGAGGTTCTAGCTGAGGCTGCTATTTATCCTCCAGGTGTTTGTTTCTCATGTCAGCACAATGACTAGGCCCTGAGTGAGCACCCACAGGACCTGCCGTTTCCAGTAACAAGGCCGGCCTCCTCAGAAAAAGAGGCGGGCCCCGCCCCGAGAGCTCAGTGTTTCCAGCTCGTCACAGAGCATGACTCTCATGGAAGGAAGATGCCACGTTCGCTCTGCCTCGCCCGGAGCCCCTGTCATGCCCCGGACCTTAAGGCATTACACAGTCAGGTGAAACTACCTGCACAGTTCTCAGCCTCAGGGTGCCATGAGCCACACCTTGCTGAGCTCAGGTACACAAGTGCAATCATCATGTTAAGGAGAATACTTATTTCCTGCTGGAACAACGTGCTCCAGTAAACTGTAAAGCGCTGTTTTCATCATAGCGTACTTGTTTGACCCGAATGAGGAAATGTAGAGCTGGCGTCATCATGACCCTTGCAATGGCATCAGCCTCGATTAACCCAGAGCTCCAGTTTATTCTGATGCTCTTCACAAGGCTGCCAAGCTCCTACTGAGCAGATTGAGTAAAGAAAGAAATCCTGTTAGGGTTTCATAACACAGCTATTTGTGTGAGACTGTGTACTACCAGCGGCCACCTCGTCGATCCCTGTGCTGCCAGCCCGTGCGGTCAGATGGGCCGATATGTGGTAGACACGGTTTTGTAGTCTGACTCGTAACAAAAAGACTCTTTATGTTGCGGCCTCTTCTCCGCCCTTTGGTTTAGCACCGGGCCAGTAGACTTAGAGTCACAGTCGGGCTCCAAGCTAAACAGGATGGTGCCAGGATCCCGAGAAGACGAGCCAGCCCAGCAGAGGCACGGTCTTCCAGCTAACACACACTCCAAACATTGGACACTGGGTCTGGGAGGTGAACACGAGAGCACGAGGGGATAGCGATGCAATCGCGCGGCGCGAGGGCCGTTTGCCTGGCTGGTGAAGCCTCTCGCACAGAGGGGGGATTACCACTCTTCAGCCCATTGATAATGTTTAAACATTGTGGTATAACGGACACAGTCGCAATCTCCGATCTCCAAGTCTAACCCATCGCGGAGATCATCTATGGCGTGCTGTAAGGCTGCCCCGCTCCGTAACCTCATTTTACAACGTGTTAGGGTTAGTATCTGATTGTAAAGGGTTGGAAACTCCACTCTTGGATACATTTTGGCTGATGATGGAGACATCCTCTCAAATTTTTTGGCTGTCTGGATATTCCAGTGATTGCATGATACAACATTTTCCCCCGAGGAGGCAGTGCCAGAATCATGATGGGCACGAATTCAGATGCCCGCATAGTGTACTGTCAAGTGCTCTGCCCTGCCAAGTCTCCATGGCTATCGCTTTCAGCCGCTCTCCTGTCCTCTGATCTTGGCCACACTGCTTGGCGACGTTATCGGGGGATCTGCAGAATGCGAACTCTTTTCCGTCACTATCAGGGAGGACATGCTGAAGATGTCTCCTGCTCTCTCTCCCCGGGGGCCAGTGGGGCACTTCGGTCCTGTCTTTGCCTTTCTCTCTCTCTCTCTCCCTCTCTTTTTAGTGAGCTGTGTTAAGCTGCATGTCTGTCAGTCAGAAGGGCCTGTGCTGGGGTAACAATGCAGGGATTGTGCCCTCTTCAGCTCTGTCTGGGACGGACATCTGAGAGGCAGACTCACACAAACAGTCAGATGCTGAAAGACACATGGCAATGGTGAAGGACACGGCTGCATATATACAGACAGATACTCTCTTTGACACACAGACACACAGACACACACAGACACACAGACACACAGACACACACACACACACACACACACACACACACACACACACACACACACACACACACACACACACACACACACACACACACACACACAGACACACAGACACACATACACACACACAGACACACAGACACACACACACACACACACACACACACACACACAGAGACACACAGACACACATACACACACACAGACACACAGACACACAGACACACACACACACACACACACACACACACAGACACACACACACACACACACACACAGAGACACACAGACACACATACACACACACACACACACACACACACAGACACACACACACACACACACACACACACACACACACACTCAACATTTTTGGAAAGCCATATGGTTCCCATTGGCGTGACCCCATGACTGTTTCTCATAGCTTTGAGAGGAAAAGATTAAAACTGTCAACACATATAGTGCACAGCCTACACCCACCGTACACACACCTTACACACGACTCACAACTCTACACACTCACTCTGCAGAGCAGCGCCTGCAGATTGCCTGACACACAACCTAAAGCACAAAAACCACACACACACACAACCTGCACAAACAACATAAACATGGCCGACATGTGACTCCTGACTCACACCTCACAGCTAGAGAGCTGCCACTGGTGGCTCAAGTTTGGATGGGAACTGCAAGCTCTTATGTAGTTATGCCCTTAATTCAAAGGCTGTGGCAACAGAAAAAAAGAACTATCTTTAAAGATAATCCCAAGACCCTGTCTGGACAGTCACTGTCCTCACTGTAAGTAAAGAAGGAAGGCAGGAGGGAAGGAAGATTTATTTGTATAGCGCTTTTCACAGACATAAGTCAAGCGCTTTACAAGAGCATTATACAACCCAAAAGAGAAGATGGAGTGAATGCACCATACACACACTGGCCATGATGACATGATGATGATGATCAGAGTCCTGAGAGAGAGCGTGTGTTGCTGAGACAATAACTGAAAAGTCAGAGCTTATTGGAAGTGCTCACTGAGACAGCCTCCAGGGTACCCGCGAGGAGTTTCACCGCATCATTCATTTCATGCGAGATGATTTTTTAAATGACTGTACCAGGCGTCTGTCATCTGCACTACTGAGACCAGAGCAGCTGCTGTTACCCCCTCTTAGTCTGCATGAGATTTCATGAAGTGTCACAGCAGATGCGATTTAATGAGTCATAAGGCATTCGAATGTGGTAATAGGCTCGGACAATGTGGCTGTGCTATGCCTTTGAAAACCCAATTTGGAAAAGTTCTCTCACCAATCCAGTTAAGTCTAATTGCTCAGGTCGTTCTGTGAAATGGAAACCTTCGAAGCTAACTGAATCATGAAAAGTCAAGCCCTGAATAATTGCATTTTCCCACTTGAGTCGTTCCCCTCCGTTACTTGTCATCCGGTTTTATTGGACCTGTCAGGATGTGTGCATGCAGACTGATGTCATGCAGTCTACTGTGGAACTGAATGCATCGCAGAGAGGAGAAGATGTTTGAGTTACTGGGCTGGTGAAGATGACAGTTACGATGATGATGATGATGATGATGATGAGGATGAGGATGCATCAGCTGAAGGTGAAGGGCGTTGGGCTTGATGTAGGGTTGTGTGTGTGTAGGTGTGTGTGTGGGCGCCACGTGTGCAGCAGAAGCGGGTGCAGCAGTGAGGAGCCCAGTTCAGGGAGCAGCAGCAGAAGCACTGGCCCTGTCCCTGCACTGCAGCCTCCTCCTCAGGCCACTGTCTCTGCCATCTCTCTCCCTCTCTCACTATCCCTCGGTCTCTCTCAGTGTGTGTGTGTGTGTGTGTGTGTTTCTTTCTGTTTTTTTGGACCGGAGCCAGAGCCCGATGGGCCTCTTTGAATTCCAGCACCAGCCCACTGATTTCCTCTTTCTCTCTCTCTCTCTCTCTCTCTCTCTCTCTCTCTCTCTCTGTCTCCCTCTCTCTGTCTCTCTCTTCAGCTCTCTGTTACTCCCCCTTTTATCTCCCTCCCTAAAGCTTCTTAGTGTCACCTTTCAGATGTGCCTGTAATGTGTCTTTGTTATTGTGAGGCAAGAACAGCGTGTGTGGAGCCACAGCTGTGAACAGACAACTGTGAACAGATCCGCAGGTAGGATTCTCACTGTGGAGGTGAAGGAGCCAGGATCCAGATGCCAGCCAGTGGTGCTCTCAAACCTCCTCTATAATAGACATATGGAGCCAGCTAATGTCTTTTGGAAGTCGGTTAGGATGAAAGAATTTGCCTAATGGAAATGTAATGCTTTCGGTCTGTGTGTTCAAATGGGTGTGTTGTAATAGCTGTTAATGTTGTGTGAAAGGGTGCAGTGGTGAAGGTTTGCTTTCACTTCATTAATTCTGTACACATTGCAGTGTGTGTGCATTGCAGTGTCTGACTATGTATATATGTATATGTGTGTGTGTGTGTGTGTGTGTTTGTGTGGGTGTGTGTGTGTGTGTGTGTGTGTGTGTGTGTGTGTGTGCATGTGTGTGCTATTGCGCCCCTTTTAATGGCACTGCTCTGTTGTAGCAGCTAGTTAGGTTGGTCAAGATGCCAATGAACAGCATTGCTCAGATAAAGCCTGGTCTTGTACATTAATCCTCTTGTTCTACTGCACCTGTCTGTAGTATCGTGTACAAAGGTTCTTTGCGCTGGTGAGCAATGCATCATGGGATAACCTCAATGGGCCCTCAGTAGGGTGCGCTATCACATGAAAACAAACCTCCTCTGTCTCCAGAGGCTCGCTACAGTAACGTGGCCTCACTGCTCACAAATCAAGCCAGCGTTCACGGGAGGATGAAATGCCTGGGTGAGATCATCATCCCTGAGAGCTTTGTAGATCTCACTCTTATCTGTCTCCCACAGCCCGTAGAGCAGATGGGTGGCCACAGTGTATCCCGTGTGCCTCCACTGGCCATGCACACATGCAGGGGACGTGCAGAGTAAACGTCCATGTGACAGCAGCCAGAGAGAGCCCTTGTCTGAGTGTACGTGTGCGTGTGTGTGTTCTCATGCACACGGTGGCTACTTCCAGGCCAGGCGCGTGCAGAGGCTGTTCTGAGACCTGTCAGTAAGTGGTTCCCGACTCCCTGGGAGCCCTCAGGTCACGCTCTGTATCTTTTACAGCGGTGACAGAATGACCCAGAAAAGCTGACATGATGCAGGAGTACGTCCAGATCTCCCCCAGCCAAAAGCGCTAAACTGTAAACACTGAGCAGCCAGGCCATCAGGTTTGTGCTTTGCCTTTTATCAGCGGCGGGGAGGGCAGGCGTTGAAGGCCGGGGCTATTCTGGGCAGCCTGATGTCAGGGGCTCGGGCAGGGCTGTGGAGTAAGCGGTGTTTACACGGTTGGGCTTTATTAAAAACCCAATATCCTCTCCACCGTGAGGTCTCATGTGACAGCCTCCCCTTCCACCATTCCCACCCCGTCCACCTGTGGGCTGACAAATCACAGCCGGTGAGACGAGGGTCCTATCAGCAACTCCCCAGATTCAATTTACACTGAAAACAAATGATTCCCCCCAAATCGGTTTGAATGAAGACTGGCACTATATATGGCGGTGGAAGAATGAGTCATTTCCTCAAAATCACTGGAAATGTGTGGGCCTCCTCCTTACAGGGAAGAGAATGATTAAAGCGTTTCTGTGTGCGGCATCTGGATCACGCCGAGGGCAGAGTTCGAGAGAGATGGTCCTTTTCCTCCCTCTCACGTGTGCTCTGGAATGTGCCATGATTGCCCTGACCAATACTGAAAACTCTCCCCAATGGGGAACACCACACATGGCCCAGTCATGGCCCAGAGTGTAGCCTAAATGGGGCTGCAAGTCTCCTCTAACCCATTCAGAATGGGATGAAAAGGACTGATGAAGAGTTCAGGGGCTACCTGGTGCTTGTGTGAATGAGGACCACTAGACAGAGGTAATCCACCGCTGCATGCCATCAGATACTTTCCGGCTCATCTCCCATGACAAGCGGCAGCAGGTTGGACCGTGGGATCCTGTCTCCTGTGTAACACCCAGCGACCCCCCCCCCCTCACAAAGCCTCTTCAGCAGCGGCAGCAGCAGCGTCGAGGCTCTGGCAAACAATGCCCTCCGCTCGCTGGAGTCTCTGTTTATTGTTGTCATCTGTACTTAAGTCTGAGTTTCAAAGAGGAACAGAACTGGGTTTGTTTGGCCCTGGTGGGGGCGGGGGGACGACGTCTGAAGTGATCTCGCGTTTCTGTGTTCAAAGTGAAAATGGGCTTTCAGCGCACTCTGGGAGATGAAGTGGGCCCGTGCGATGGAGTGGCTCTCAGCCCGCTCCCTCAGCGCGTTCACAGGCCTCTCATCAGTCAGCTAACGTGTCAGCCATTATGTCGGCCCATCAGCTGCAGATCCCTATATCGCCTTGTTATTGTGGCTTCATCGAGGCGAGTCAGGAAACGGGCTGTGGGCAGACTAAACCGACATGAAACAACCTCTTTTTTCGTGAACAAAGGCTTTCATTCGTGCCTTTAGTGTGTGTTTACAAATAGAATGTAAACAACATGTGGGGCGATACATTAATCAATCAGTCCTCCAGGACATCACGTCATCAGATCTCAGCCCCACTAGTTACTCAGGCCCCGTATTCTCCCAATCATGAACCCCAGTTAGGTTCATTTCAGTTATGCAAAATCTTCTCTACTTTCATCTTTTACATTTTCATTATTTGTACATGTACAATAATGTTAGAAATAAGCCTGCTGCCGACTTCGAAACACAATATTGTGTTTTGCCCTGTAGTGGCGCTTGACTTCAGAAGCGCGTAGCCAAAAGCTGTGTAAGTCGAGGGCAGGATACACGTCAATGGTGTTTACATAAGAAGCGCCCTGATTTTGGGTTTGCTCCGCCCGAGGCGCGTAACTGCCTTCATGCCGTGCAAGTCACAGGCTTAAGTCAAGGGCAGGATACGCATAGCCTGAAAGGTGCTTAGCTGCGCACTTTCTTTTTTTTTTTTTACACTGAATCGCGTGGGAGAATCGCACCCTCAGAGTGCATTTGCTTGTACTGGGCCTTTAAACCACTTTCCTTGTTAGTCAACTTGGTTACTCCTTCGATGATGTCACACTGTACATGTAGAGTTGTAGCACAGAGACTCCTGCGCTCTGTTACACTGTATCAGACCATCACTGGTGACGCTCTACTGTATGTGTGTCAGCCCCCACACAGTCATGGGAAGCACTGGGCTGCCGTGGGAAAACGACCCGTGCAGAAAGACACCTCAGTGGACCCGTGCAGAGAGACACCTCAGTGGACCCGTGCAGAGAGACACCTCAGTGGACCCGTGCAGAGAGACACCTCAGTGGACAGACCCTCTGTTCTCTTCTTTCCCCAGCATGCATTAGAAGCTTTAAGATGACATGCTGTGACGGAGTGTCAACACTACACATGAGTATGTGCTCTGACTGCCATAGCATCGAGCCTGGCTCTTTGGCGTTGAGGTCAGAGTGCAGGTTTGGTACCCTGTAGACACGGGTTCAAGGCCAGGTGGGGTAACTGCTCTCTCCCTTCACTACACATGCAATTTACAGTGTAGTGGCAATCTGAATGGTTGGATCAGCAGTTGATAGTGGCTCATACTCTCTGTCTGACCTTGTTGTGGCCCAGTAGAAGATGTATATGAGACCGTATTCCCCCCACTTAGAGTCACCCCCAGAGATTGAAGCCACTCAAGATGCAGAAGAGAGTCAAGCCTGAAGCTTGTTTCACTGAACCTGCTGACCCGGAGACGGGCTGAGTGGCGTTAAGTCAGCCAGCTGCAGATCCCCAAATGCAACAGTCTACACAAGTTAATCTGCTCTTCCGGATTAGGGAAGTTATGTTTCAACTCCTCTCTGCCACTGGGAGAATTCAACCCCTTGTGCTGTGCCTCTCTGCCGACAAAGTCCATCCAGAAGGATCCTTTGTCCACAGGGGACTGCCTGCTTGGTTCAGGTCAGCTTATTTCTGGGTATTTACGTCCGCTCTTGTATGCCGCCGGGGATTTGAATTGGGCTGAGTCTACAGGTTCTCTCTGAGTGGCAGAGAATAAGAGGAGGGTGAATGAGGGAGGAGATGAGGGCCGACCATCTCCTTTCTTGTGTCAGCTGCTCGACTAGCTCCCAGAATCACTAAAATAGCAGCAAAGGAGCCTCCCAGCAGGCCTTGTTATCTGAAGCCTCTGTGCGGACCAGACCTGCCAAAGGCCTCACCATGCACTGCTCTCAGATCCCATTTCTATAGCGTGACCTGTCTCTCTACTGATCCCATTTTCACACCAAATCTCTCTAATACAATCTGACGTGAGACTATCTGAATGTGCGGACCTGTTGCACCGACAGTCTTGTGTATTTAGCCCGTTTCATTTCACACCCATGGAGTGTCGTCTGCTGTGCATTCTAATACTCTATGGTTATCTCTCTCACCCTTCATGTGTCTTACCTCTCTTGACGGTACTGTAGTGTTGTGTCTATGCAGCGAGGGCAATGTATCAGTGTTGTAAAAGTTGTGTTATTAAAGGTTGTGTTACTAAGTGTTATTAGGACAGTGCACGAAGTGTACGTTTGTTGTTCATTTTCCCCACGGATTACTTTTTCCGAAGGCTACTGGTGAAGCTCCTTCACATCCTTTTCCTGAAAGTCACAGGAGGATCCTCTCCGTTGGCAGCTGAGATCAGTAGGGGTTAAGCCCCTTTAACCTTGCCTGGCACCTCATGACCCCACGGGGCAGCCTGCTCAGACACACGTAAATGTTCACACACACGCATACACACACAGGCATACAGACACAAACATGTGTGTGCAAACACACACACATGCATACACAAACACACACACACACACACAAACACACACACACACACACACAGATACAGACATTCGTGCATTTTTTTACACTTAATCCTAAAATGTAATACAAGCGATTGTATGGTTCCCCCACCCCTACCCTTACATACACACACACACACACACACACACACACAGCTCAGGTCCGATCAGCTCTCATCCGTGCTGTCCCTAAGGGTCATGAGGGTTTCTTCTCAGCCTCAGGTTTATTTATACCAGCAGGTCCCCACCTCTCTCTTTGCTGCGGGTTAGATACTCAGCATTTAAGGGCTGTTCTACAGCAGTAGTATTGTAAAGCAGATTCACTAACTCCTCTCTTCATTGCACATTCATTTACACACACACACACACACACACACACACACACACACACACACACACACACACACACACACACATACACACACACACACACACATACACAGCAGGGGGTCTGTAACATTCTTTTGGTCTTTGATGCCTTTTAGTAAGGATGGTGAAGTAGTTCTGTGTTATGTGTAAGGGCTGAGGAGATTGAATGGACTGATGGATAGAAAGTTTGAGTGTGTTTCTGTCTCTCTCTCTCCCTCTCTCCCTCTCTAACTCTCTCTCTCTCTCTCTCTCTCTGTGTGTGTGTGTGTGTGTGTGTGTGTGTGTGTGTGTGTGTGCTGAAAGGCCTCAGTGGGCAGTGGCTGAGTTCCTGCTGGGCTTTGGGTGCTCGTGCTTTTGTAGTGTTTTGTGTGGGGTGTGTATGGTGGGGTGACAGTGTCACATCAGAGCTGACCTCCAGTCTCTGCCTCCCCACGAGCAGCCAGGGCTGGGAGACCCCCTCCTGACAGATGGGTGATGGACGAGGGCCGCAGGAACAATCCCATCTCCTGTATGCCTCCCATCTCTTCCTCGACATCTTTCTCTTTCTTTATTTCTTTCTCTCTTTCATCCTTTCTCTTCTACCCAGTGCCCTGACCCTGCTAAAGCTATGTGGTGTGTGGATGTGTGTGTGTGTGTGTGTGTGTGTGTGTGTGTGTGTGTGTGTGTGTGTGTGTGTGTGTGTGTGTGTGTGTGTGTGTGTGTGTGTGTGTGTGTCTTTGTGTCTGTGTGTGTGTCTTTGTGTCTGTGTGTGTGTTCACAAACTTTCATTGGAATCGCTTATCTTATATGATTAACTCTTCCCACCAATACTTGACAGGTCTGAGAAAGTGAGAGAGAGAGGTGCATTGTGCGTTGGTCTAACAGCCAGAAAGGAAGTGAATGCTCAGCCTCTAGAAGATTGAGTCAGAAAGGAGGGCTGCAATATTTTTGGGAGACACTGAAATGTGAGACGAATGCCTACTCTGAGACAGGCTTAGAATATATTCTGTATATTTTTACTCATCTCCTTATAGCTGCAACCCTCCAGAGTCACGTCTTAACATAGCCGCTCATTTGCTTAGCCGGATAGAATCTTTTCCCTTGGAGAGTCACAACATGCTGATCACCCAGTGGGACGACCCAAAACTGCAGAGCTGTCACATTTCTCTCAGGATAGCTCAGAGCTGTGACCAGCTGTTGGCTTTTCCTTTAATGATCTGGGACTGTTTAACAGTCATTTTATGTCCTGTTAAGCACTTTGACAACTGCATTTTAAAGAAAGACATTTCAAGCCGGAGATCAAAAAAGAAAAATGGGGTTTGAAGTTGGAGGAGGTGTGTTTAGAGATTGGGACTAGGTTGGACCAGTCATAGCTTAGCTTGTAAAGGTTGTAAGCGGACATCTTGCATCACCACCTCTGGTGAGACTTATATTTCAAGCTTTTGGGGAGCATGCTCTCTTTTTAGGAGCTGCAGCTTCATTTGAGTCTCATCTGCTCTTGTGTTTCTCCACACCACAGCTCACACCCCCAAAAACCCAAAAGAAAAGGACTTGGGGAATTTTGTGAGCAAGAAAAAGAGAGGAAGGGAGGAATGTTCTCCTGCAAAGACGTCATGTGGCGTGTGACCGTGCGCGCTGCCAGACCCCGGCTCCTCGGCCCGTCACTGCGCGACCCCCTCCCCCTCCCTGGAAATCTCAATATACCTCTGAATTGGAGTAAAGAGACAATATATCTGATACCTGGACGTTTGGTTGAAATAGGAAACACGTGCGGAAGCTTGAGTTTGTTCCATTTCCTAATACGGATGTTGATCTTTCTGTCAATTTTTTTAACGTGCTGTCAGATTCTGTTTGGCCTTTTGTCGAAACGTAAAGACTGTGCTCACAATAATGAGGACTGTAACTTAGCCCACTGTGGTGCTCCACTACACCTCTAAAGCTCAATAGTTATTTCATATCAAGGAGTCTATTACAATTCATTGATTTCCATGTGAATCAGAGTATCTGGACTAAAGCTGCACATTTGTGGCCCCCTAAGGCAGTGTGAGAGTAGTGTGCTAACCAGTGTGGTAATCCCCAGCAAAACCACACAGAGCCCCTGGAGGTCCAGCTCCACTTTCTGTGGAAAGTGTTGACAAGACAGAAGATTTGAGTTCAGTGTCTTCAAGAGATATCAAAAGAGAGGAAAGGAGAAGTTACAGCGGGTGAGGATTTTACAGTAAATGTTTCATAACTGGAAGCACTCCAATTTAAAAAAATCAAAGACGCTCAGAATAAATGAGAGCCTTTCCTAGTCTTGCTATATATGACCCTACAGTGGTTATTTTCTGACAGAAAAAAAGACACAGTCTCAGACAACTGCTAATCAAAGAGGCAAATTGGCTATGGCAAACACCATGCAGCCGGGGAGCTCGACTGAAAGGGTTCTCAGCAGGGGGTGTGGTGGGGGGTGTTGTTTGCAGTGAGGGTGAGAGACAGAGAGAAAGAAAGAAAGAGAGAGAGAGCGAAAGAGAGAGAGAGAGAGAGAGATTTGTCGGCTAGGGAGCTGATTGAAATCCAAGTCCAGCCAAAAGAGAGAGAGAGAGAGGAGAGTGGGCCTCATTCACTTAATGCAGGAATTCATCCCCTTTGCCTCTCATCTCTGAACAGTGTTTTAGAACTCCCCCTGTCGCGCTAATCATCCCCGGGGGGGCTGATGCTCTCGCCCCGACACTCACAACCGCTGTGTCGCATGACAAATTAGCCCTCAGCCAAAATGAGGAAAGGGGGGAAATAGTCCTTCATTTCTTTCAAACGGTGCTTCTGATTCCATCGTATTGCTGTCATATATTTAAAAAGGACGTGGAGGCGATGTGGCGAAAGATATGACATCGCAAGTGCTCTGTGTAGGCTCATTCACGGTGAAACCAAGTGCTCTGTGTAGGCTCATTCATGGTGAAACCTGGTGAGCTGTTTTGGTTCTTTGTCATGGATATTTTTGTGTGGGGTTTAGGGTTTAGGTTTGGGGTTTTTGGACATTTTTTCCTTGGTGAAAGCGAGAATGGTGAGAGTCTGGTTACCCTCTTTAAGATGGGTGGTGCATATTTCACATGGCAGTGGCACTCATAAAAGAGCCACAGAAATGTGAAGAGCCTTGCATTGTCACCAAGTCTCAAGTCTCAATGTCCATCAAAGCTACGCTGTCCTCACATGTCCATATTGTCCTCACAAATCCAGACTGTCCTCACACAAGGCTCTGTGGTTGCAGAGAATCATTAACCAACACACGTTTGAAATATAGCCTCTGCTCCCATCCATCCTCCCCCAATTGAGCTGCTAAACTATGTGAAATGTCTTGGATCCATATTGCGGCTCCATAACTCAAGTCAGTCAAACATCTGCTTGGCCTGGGGTGGCCTGCACTTATGGCATACATTTCAGTTCTGTCTATCAGAATAAAATCAAATAAAAATCAAAAACAGTTGAGAATGTAAAGAAAAGCACACCATTACTAGCGCTGGAGGTGTCATGCTCCTCACCGTTAGATACGGACTCTACACGCCAGTGGCCTCACTCCTGTCTGGCCTCCTTCCCTTGAATAAACCACACGCGCGCTCACTAAGTCGGGAACTATACTTGGACTAGCCGGCATACCAATCAAACAATGACTCAGCACATGTGCTTTAGACGTGAGTCTGTTAATTAGTGAGGGATAAAAGTGGGCATGATGACCACAGCAGGCTTGACATGAGATGCTTTCACACAGCCCCTCCCCCTCAGCTAGCGCTCATTCACAGCTCATATTGGGAGCTAATGCTACCGTACTAGCGCCCATATTTATAGCAATGTCGTCCCTGTTTTTGATCTTTGGCCCGAGCGAGAACGGAGTGTAACAGAGACTGGCGGCCCTTCAGTGTCATATCCATTTTTGTTTTTTTGGGGTGCACTTGGCCGTGACTTTGCACCCACACAAATCTCAGCCGCCGATGTCACCAGGAGAGTCATGTTGCCAAAGACAGAGAAATATTAAAGGGTAGAGACAGTTTTTATCCGCTGGGTTAGAGGCCAGTGGGATTAAATGACATACCATATTTGCCCCGGTTTGGCCAGTGGTCACTTTGTGATGGAATGCCGTGAGTCTAATTGCGGGTTGAGCCCAACTGGATCAGAGAGCTGGGATGTGCTTGCAGGGAAGAAGGGATTGCTGTGATGTACGCTACACCTGGCCCTTTCATGGTTATAGTACATGACCACAATAGATTTGTGCTCATTTGTTTCCACCAAAACTCTCAGGCTCTCTGAAACGATGACCAGTCTGCCTCCAGACTACTGCTGAATCGACTGACGGCACAGCTTCATAGTGACCTGCCCATGGATGTCACAGAGATTCTGCTGGTGTACCCCCCCCCCCCCCCCCTCTCTCTTTAGTGGAAGAAAGGTTGTTTGCTTAAACTGCATATCAAAGTATTGATCACACATATGATGTCTCTACTACAGCACAGTCCCCACTGTAAGATGCAGGTCAAATATACCCAAGGTTATACACAAGTGAAAGGACCTGAAAGTAGTTAGGTTGGAGAAACGTTCACCCACTCCAGCACACGAGGAGCAATGAAGCTGAGTGAGGAAGCGAGAGGAAGGAGAGGAAGGAGAGGAAGGAGAGAGTGACCAAAAGAGGGAAAAGAGGTGAAGGGGAAACGCCTCCCCAGCGGGGGCACAGCCAGCAGGGTCTGAGGGACGGAGTGGCAGGGCCGTGTCACCGTGGTGACCTGCACATGTGCACAAGTCATCAGCGCTTTCCCCCGCTGTTTTCTTAAACCCCTCGTGCCTCGGCCATGAATCACGCTTTTATTTTCTCCATTGTTATTTCTTTCAATCAAGCTGTCAGCATGATATGCATGTGCTGCTGGATTGGACAGAGAGGGGAATCTGTCTGTGTGAGTGTGTGTGTGAGTGTGAGAGAGTGAGAGTGAGCGATAGAGAGACACAAAGAGATGGAGAGAGAGAGGGTGTCTGTTGTGGTGGACTTGTGCAGGTCTGCACAGCAGCAGCAGCGCTCTCTCCTCTGTGTTGACAGTCCATGCCTCGTGAGGGGGTCTGCAGGAACAGAATTCCTGTGTGTTTGTGTGTAGAAGTGCATTAGAGCACATCCTCCAGTGTGTGTGTGTGTGTGTGTGTGTGTGTGTGTGTGTGTGTGTGTGTGTGTGTGTGTGCGCGTGCGTGCGTGTCTGGAGTGTAGAGCCAGCATGCTGATGACATTTTGAATCAAGGGTGTCGTTACCTGCTGGTGACAAAGGCAAAATATGGCCCAGTGCAACCACCTGAACCACAAAAGGCCCTTGGCTAGATTCATATGTGAAAGGTCAGAGGTCAGAGTGGGCAGGTCAGGGTGTGTTTTCAGTCATGACGAACTCACAAATTCCCATAGACCTTTCTTCTCTGGACACCTTCTCTTTTCAGTAGATGAGAATAGTCTGTATCTCAAATTCCCGCCTTTGCCACTTAAAATATGCTCTCACAGCACACTGAAGGAGATGGACATTGAGGTTATTGTTTGTATGGATTAAGAGATGAATGGGTATGGAGAGAACAAGTGTCGTTCTCATGGTCAGATAGACACGGAGTGCATGAAAGCCCTCAGTCACTCCAGCGCGAACCTGTACAACAGACAGTGATCCTTCCCTCAATCTACAGCTCTTGTGATACTCTGAGTGTTGGAAGGCCATTAAAGAACAAGTGATTTGTGTGTGTGTGTGTGTGTGTGTGTGTATATATGTGTGTGTGTGTATGTATGTATGTGGGTGTTTTTGGGAGAGAGAGAGACTGTCGACTGTCACTATTATACAGTCATGACTTCTGCTGTACTAGCTGTTGCATATTCAGTTGAGGGAGACAGTTGAGACGGAGCCATTCAAAACATGATTGACGAGTAGATAAATGGATAGATAAGTAGATGACAGAAAGAGGGAGAGGTGGGGGCATCTGAGTAGTTTTTGAAGTTGAGGGCAATAAGACACAGACCCACAGTGTGCATTCTGAAGGGCTGGGGTGAATGAATGCATCCATAGTTTGGTAGTCTTTGTACCTACTCATTGAATTGAATGGTCTTTGTCAGAGCCCTCTAATGCGAAAATACATTCCAAATGTCTTTAACAAGTAAATTACATAACTACATACGCAGTCGAGATGGCAGCTGATTATTCAATCTTACTTCAAAACAATCACAGACGCCTCGATTATTTGTTTGAAGAAAATGGCACTTAGGCATCCTCATTTCAGTTTGCCGTTGTAAAAGAACTGGTAACAGATGCTTGGCTGGAAACAGAGCTTCCTCGCTGTGCTGGAGGGCTTAGGGCAGCACATTTAAACAATACCAGTATTTTATTTTGACCTCTTCAGCTCTGAGAAATCCCTCGGTCCTTGGTTAGGACTCGGCATCACCTTCACAGAGCTTTGTGTGTCAGCGGCCACAACGTCTCCGTTGTCCTCACAAAAGATCCCTCTCTTAAACTGCAGAATGCTCACTCTGACTTAAGCTTTGCATTGACATATACAGGCTTTATGTCACACACAATCATAGAGACACACAGAGACACACACACACACACACACACACACACACACACACACACACACACACACACAGAATGGTCTAACTATTGTTGTACAACAGACCACATTTCACCAGCAATGCAGATTTCTCCAGTGTGATATCCATAATATTGGAGGAACTACATTCGGGTCACCACATCAGAGCCACCCAGAGAGCTGCGTAATTGCCTTTTAACCAGCTTACACCCCACTCAACCTCATATACACAGCCACATGTGCTTTGATCATGTCTTCAATGATACTGTGGCCAATATCGTAGCTACCAAACCAAAATTGGTTGTATATATATATGTGTATATGGTTAGAATCTGTGTCATCCTATGGTTGGAAACTGCGTAACCCTTGCTGAGCCTCTGGTGTCATTAGTCAACTTCCCCTTCTTCTGAACCGGTCTGAAGTCAGGCTCTCTTGGCACTCCTTGTCAAGGCCTTGTCATGTTTGTGTGAACGCAGCATAAACAGCCGGCTGCAGTGGCGTGCGCTGTCACTGGGTTCGACCAGACAGAGGGCCCGAGACGGAGTGCCGTAAAATCCCAGGGCCCGTCTGCACGCCACCCAATTACAGCCTGCCGGGGCGTGGCCACCTCTCTCCCGGCCCTCAGACACAAGGCATGGTGGGACGGCATCAGCAAATGCGCGAACATGCCGCTGCCAGACGTGAAAGACATTATGGCGGGCTAAAAACAACACGCTAACTACAGAGCGGCTTTCTCCTCAAAGGCAAACATCCTCATGCACACTCACACAAACACACACACACACACACACACACACACACACACACAAACAAAAAATGGGTGGTTAAGGGCGGTGTCCACACATGCCTCATAACTTAGCAGAGAGATCAATATTTTATGTTTACATTCTGTGTGTGTTTGTGTGTGGTGTGCGGGTGTGGGTGCATGTGTGTGTGTCTGTGTGACTTGAGTTGATCAGAATATAAATGTGTTTATTTGAGTATGTATGACTTGCATAAACAAATATGGTAATGTATTTATGAGAGTGTGTAGGCTATGTAGTTGATATGTCACGGCTGCAGATTTAGCCTGTAGGCTATTAACATTTTGGTTGAGGAACGTAATCACCGTAATCATTCAGTAAACTGAAGCTATCGCTGTCTACATTAGGAAAGTGGTCTCTGTGGGACCCCGTTAGCCGAGCGCCTTTTCTGTGATTCAGATTCATGCTCAATCTGCTGCCAGTGCTGTAAACAGGCTAGTTATATTGAATGGTTGGCACTGCAACACAGGGCTGTATTATGGAAGGGGTAACATAGGAAAACGCCAGCAGGCTAACAGTCTTGCCTGCCTGTAAAGCCATCAATCTACACAGTAAAATCAAAACAAGTACTAGCCGGGCTCTGGTGGATCACTTTTTATGTGCAGGAACACGAGGCTCCTACCTGAAACAGGAGAACCATATTAGCATTTGCCCCATGAAACTCCAGGGGCTCCCTGTCTCTCCTTCTCTCTCTCTCTCTCTCTTTCTCTCTCTGTGTGTCTGTGTGTGTGTGTGTGTGTGTGTGTGTGTGTGTGTGTGTGTGTGTGTGCATGATGTGTGTGTGTGTGTGCGCATGATGTGTGTGTGTGTGTCTGTGTGCATCCGTGTGTGTGGGCTCTGGCAGGATCCATCAGGAGGGAAGCCCCTTGCCTTCAGCACCAGAGCGGCCTGCTGAGCCGGAGAGGAGAGGAGAGGAGAGGAGGGGGTGGGGGGTGGGGTCGGGTGGGGGAGAGAAAACACAGCCTGACTGGACGGTTAACAAATGACAAAGCCTCCAAATGAGATTCAGGGGCCATCTCTTTTCTTGGCAGCCCCACAGGCTGTTTCTCTTTCCCCTTTTTTTTTCAGGGGCGAAACAATCAACCCCCTGATTGAGCCTCTCAGTATAGGGAGTGGTGTGTCTGAGAGAGAGAGGGATGGCTGTAATATAGACTTCCTTCGGTGCCATTTCCATGTGTGTGATTTCCTCGTGTGTGATTTCCTTGAGTGTGCCCCAGCATATCATCTAGCTGGGAGCAGAACTGCTTCCTGAGTTCTAGTAATGGGTTTGTGCTGTGATGTCTCAGCATTTTTTAATGTCACTTCTGAGGGTATGATGCTCTCACACTGGCCTGAACACACACACACACACACACACACACACACACACACACACACACACACACACACACACATGCACACACAAACACACACACACACACACACACACACACACTTCTGAGAGTATGATGCTCTCACACTGATCTGGCCAACTAGCTCTTACAGTCTTTCTGAGGGAGGGAGGTGAGCAGTGCAACACACACACACACACACACACACACACACACACACACACACACACACACACACACGATTACACTCACACACACTGCATGTCTGCCATGCATGTCACATCACATATGCACAGAAGAGTTCCATTACTGTTCAGCTAACATAAATCAATTAAATGAAACACAAACACAAAACTTGAGGCCACTGTTTATTATTGATTTAAATTATATACAATTTTTTTTTCAATTTGTCCAGATGAAATTCTTACTTGTGCAGTTGTTATGAGTTCCTCTTCTAAACTCAACAATTCACTCATCACTCCGTGTCAGTCCTCGTGTAGTTGGATATTTGTGTTTACAGTGAGTTTCTACTGAAGTACAAATGTGAGTAAGAATCAAATATGGGACATATCTGAGTCACAACCACTCACTGATACAAGCTCCAACCCATACTCCTATCATGCACATCCAGGACTCGGGAGTGGAGCCCTTGTTTGGAATTCCTTCGTCTGATCCTGGAGGATAAGCTATAGAACCAAGACTTTACACCAGCTACAGTAACATTCCACCCAGGCAGCATGAGTTTGCTTTCAGATTAGGCGCTGTGTTTGGGATTCATTTCACTTTCACGTGAGGTCTTTCTTGCATGGGCCATTCCTTCGACTTAAATTAACTGGCTTTTTTTTGGTATGTTTTGACCAGGACCAAGTTGACTGTTGTGAGCTGATGTAGGTATGCAGTGCAGCAAACAGTAATTCAAGGGAAGTAGAAAAAGCCCATATATAAATCCCATGTACTGTATATAGCCCATATGAAGCCTTCCATCGATTGTGAGACTTCAAAGCTTAAAATGCTTGTATTAGGCTACTATTTTAGACTAATAATTAGACTATTTTTGACTCTTTGAATCAAAGTGTTAAAGAATAACACAAAAAGAAAGACTAAGATAGTGAAAGAGAGAAAGTTCTTTAATGTGTCTTCTCACAAATCTCTTCTCACAAATCTGTATTAACATCCGTCTTTGCACCTGACTTTCCTCATTTCTCTGACATGCTAAACAAATCCATCTTCCTCCCCTGCATCCCTCTGCCCAGACTGGCCTGTTTATTTTACTCGTTAAACGACCCCCCCGCCCTCGGCCCTCTCCTCCCCCCACTTCAATAGTATGCAAATCATAGCATTCATTCACAGACGGCCATTGTTCTCCATCCAAAAACAGCACAGCTTTACGGGCCTGTAATTGTGCAGTCTGCTCTGGCCTGCATATCTAACCTCTTTTTCTTTTTAATCATGTCATACACAGAGGTTGTGTAGTCCACACGCTTAATCCGGCGGTTTCTAGAAAGTGCCGTCTCTCCTCTGATGCCTTTATGGGTTCCAGCTGGCCAGCCCTGGAGAGCAGGAGCAGAGGCAGAGGCAGAGGCAGAGGCAGAGGCAGAGGCAGAGGCAGAGGCAGAGGCAGAGGCAGAGGCAGAGGCAGAGGCAGAGGCAGAAGCAGCCCAGAGCTGGAGGCAGCACCGGCCCCAGAGGCAGCAGCACAGGGGCAGAGTTACCCCCAGCGTGACACTGCGGGCCACTCTCCTGAGTGGGATTAACCCTGGAGCCAGTCTAAACTCTATTCAAAATGAGTTTGTCTCTTCACTTGCCAATGTTGCTAAGGGTGTGGGAAATCAGCTGTGTTGATTGGTTGAGCGCTGTTATGGGTTGTCATCTTCCTCATGTGTGTGTGTGTTTGGAGTGACAGTCGTGGCGTGTGAAGGAGGGCTCCGGTACCTGGCAACACAGTGTGTGGGCGTGGGGTGGTGGGGGTGGCTGGGGTTTAGAGGGAAGAGTGAGGGTGTTCTGGAGAGCCACCGATGCATGAAATGCGTTCTGAATCAGTGCAGTTACAGCATGGGCGCAGCCGTGAGTCAGCCACACGCCGCCCTCTCCCTCCTCCCAGAGCCCAATGAGCTCCAACCCAGCAGCTTCACTCACGGGCAGGGATCCATGGGGTCATGCAAAGGGACTCCTGGACTGGAGGTGTGGTGGGTGGTGGGTGGTGGGGAGACCCTCATCTTTAGTGCCCCCGATACACATGATTCCCATGATTCAATCATCTCTTGACCTTATCTGATACTATCACTATCACTTTCTGCATTCCAAGGTACTCATCTACATATGCAACCAAAATTCGATTTGAATGAAATCTAATTACGTGGCTTGAAACACTTGGTCGTGAAGAGGCTTTCACATGACTGGCGCTCCACGTGTTCCTGAGCCGGGCCTGTCCTGTTTGGACATTGTGCTGTGATTGAGCTTAACCACTACCAGGTGTGCATGAAAGGTTTCAGCCAGAATGGCACAGGGTCATAAGACGGTTGAGAGACAGGGAGAGACAGAAGTGGGGAGAGAGAGAGAGAGAGAGAGAGAAAGAGAGAGAGGGAGGGAGGGAGGGCGAGGAGGAGTGGCAGGGAGAGTAGGAAAGTGGAAAGGAGGGAGGGAGTTACTTATTGTTGAAAACATCAAACAACCAGAACTCAGTCTGGTGATGCGTGAGGCTTGGTGGTGTCTTAGCTTGTTAAAATGCAATCAGCTCTGGCCATGGTGTGGGTGTGTGTGTCTGTGTGTGTGTGTGTGTGTATGTGTGTGTGTGTGTGTGTGTGTGTGTGTGTGTGTGTGCGCGTGCGTGCGTGCGTGCGTGCGTGCGTGCGTGCGTGCGTGCGTGCGTGCGTGCGTGTGTGTGCGTGCGTGTACGCGTGTGTGTGTGCGTTACAAAGTGAGAGGGAGAGATGAAAGAGAGGTGAGGTGAGATCAATGTACCAGACAGTTTGTGTTGCTGCTCTGAGTCAGGTCTGATGTTTAATCAGAGGCTTGCACCGATCTGCCTTTTAGGCGAACATGTTCACATTCAACATGAACAACAGCTTCTCTATCTCTCTCTCCAACACTTATCTCTCTCTCACTAGCTTAAACGGTGGCCAAAGTATCATTTACCTAGACATACATCTCTCCAACTTTCTGTATTAATACAGAGGGTATCGTTTCTGGGACGAGTGTTTCTGTGAATGTGAGTATACGTATGTGAATTTGTTGTGAATATATGACTTTTAGGCTAAGCTTTACTTCACGGTACTGGGGGTTTGGTCATACCCTATCATGTATCATGTTGTCTGCATAAAAATCAGCAGTCCGCTTCTCTGACTTTCCAAATACACCAAGCTAAAGTGAGAGTATTCTTTCAACACACTTACTATTAGCAAACAATATTTGCTAATATCATTATAGCTAAGGAAGACTCTCTCACTCTATCTCTCCCTCACACACACACACACACACACACACACACACACACACACACACGAAACACAGTTTCTTTGCTACTTTTACCCCCTGTAGAGTCTTGCAAACTTTCCACAGCTTACACACAAACACACACAACACTCCCTTGAGTAATGACAAGTGACTAACCAAACTCAGTTATCAATTAACATGGCTGACACAATATTAACCTTTCCTAATCACATACACTCTCCTTTCTTTCTTTCTTTCTTTCTTTCTGTGTTCTAAATAGACACTTAATCCTGTACTTTCTCATAGAATGTTTTTCTAGGAATAAAGTACATATGGTGGAGTGTGTCCTATGTTTCTTAAAAACAGTATCTTTATGTGGGAGAGAGAGAGAGAGAGAGAGAGAACAACGTGCTGCCTTGCTGGCTGGTTGTCAAAGTCAGAGAGCCACAGAGTGCCCCCTAGGGGCCAATCTGGTGATCTGTTTACCATCTATAAGACAAATAACGTGTCCACTGCTGGCACTCATCAGTCAGCATAGCAGCCCTAGACAGTCAGCCCCCTTCCAGCTTTGGCTAACAACGGACACATCCATCAGCTTGGTGCCTGACCAGTCTATCCTTTCTCTTTTGGATGGGTCTGTTAAGTTTTTGTATGAACTCTCATGGGTTAAGTCCCCAAATAACTGGCTCAACCTTCTTTACTACATCTGATATAGAAGTCCTAGGTCGTCCGTGATGTGGAGAAATATGACTTAATATGGGAGGAGACCTGTATGTTAGATCAAAGACCACAGCAAGCAGTACAGCATCTCCCCACAATGGCCTGGGATGAGTATTTGGACTCGCTGCCAAGGCTGGCCTGCACTCTGGAGTGATGTTCCTCTCTTTCTCTCTCTCTCTCTCTCTCTCTCTCTCTCTCTCTGTGTTTTCAATTTTTTATTTATCAACCTGGCTTCTCTTCACAATCTCTCTTTTGCGTGCCCTCAGATGGTCGTAATAACACAATCAATCTCCTAAATCTGATAAGATCCCTCATAGAGCCTCATCTATTGTTGCCTTTTAACGAGCGCCAGAAGATTAATAAAGAGAACTAACTCCCCTCAATCTGTCATCCCAGCAGACGGGCCTAAAGAGGCTAAAGTGGTACTCGTGTCCCAGCACCTCTCAACAAAGGCGCCTCGAAAAGGGTTGTGGGGATTAAAAGCTAACCTATGCACACACGCACACACTAAGACCGACACATTTGCGCACACACACACACACACACACACATGCACACACACACACACACAGGGCGTGGATTAGGACGCACAGTTTGGATCAACCTGCTTCTCTCTCATCTTGAAATGCTGTAATCAATCTGTGAGAGATTTGTCTTTGTCCTCAGTCTTAATTTATACAGGGACACACACACGCATGCACACACTCACACACACACACACACTAATCACCTTTTCACGCAGAATGGTGCAGGTTGAGCCGGCAGTGTGGCAGGCTGTTGTTGTAACACACAGCTCATCTCTCTGAGCCGGTGCTGTGGGGCCGGTGCTGTGGGGCCGGTGGGGTTGTCTAGGAATGCACTTTGTTTGGATGTCAGAATGCTGCCGTGTGATGCGGAGGGACACGGGGAAGAGGCATACTGTGGATGTTTTTGCCTGCTTCTTGTCACTCACTGGCAGTTTTATGGAGCTAAATTTCTCCATTCTTCTCACTGCAGTGTGGGACACATTCTACCAGCAGGGCGGCAAAGCATCTGAGATCCATCTTCATAATTACGGTCACTGGAGTGTGATCTTCATCAAGCCCGCTCTCAACAGCCATGTATTAAACAGCAAGCAGAGTGGGGAATGTTCTACATTTCATGTTTGTCATCTTTATCTTCACGAAGCACCAGTCATTTACATATTAGTTGGAATGCTGGCTACAGACCACTAGCCACTAATTTCATGTGCTTCCTCTGAGGTTTGTTTGGCAGAATATTCTGAATACCCTGCCCACTACTCTTTTGCTGATTGTACATGTTCATCCCTTCTACTGTCAAACCCCCATCTTCCATCTCATGCTGGTGACTTTTGCTTAAGTATGCTAAGAGAGCTCGTGAGAGTCCTATTTATCCCCCGACACCCTCTTACAGACCTGTCAGCGCTGAAAAGCTCTGAGGTTTTTTTTGCCAAATCCTCCCCACCTTTACATTTTCATGCTAGGCCCATGCTTGACTTGCTCCTAATGGCGGTCTTCAGTGAAAGAGTGATTTATTTCACAAGGACACGTTTTGCTGGAAGCCAGGTATGTCTTCCCACAGAAAAAGCAAGAGGGCCGCAGGGTCTAGGTGTCTGTACTTATTTTTAACTCGTCTTTCTTTGGGTGGGATTCCCAACCACCCCCGTCCTACTCCCAGACAGCAACACACCCCTACACCATTTTCCTAAATTAGCTTCATTTCCCCAGTGTGTACTATTTTTTTTTTTGTCAAAATGACATTCTTGAGAGAAGGAAGCCCTGGAGGTCTGGAGGTCATAACTCCAGCCCTGGGGCCTGAGGCAGCCAACTGACAGTCAACAACAGTCACCATCCTCATCCTGTGCCTCAGGGCTGGGGGTGATGCCTTGGGCCGGGGCACTGGTGTCTGCTGCACCCATTGGCTAACTCTCCATGGATGCAGGTGGGAGGACAGCGTGTTGTTTCTCTTATTGCCGCAATGCCAAATTCCTTAACTAACAATTTCCCAACAGCATTCCCTCTCACAAGAGCACTGGAGCGCTGGACACCTTGGGGGAAATCTGTTACTGATGAACTTAATGGCTGGGAAACGCTGCACTGTAGACCCGCTGTGAACACATCAATCATCCAAGACCAATTTAGCGTATGAAATCATTTTTCATCAGAACATGAAAAATAACTCTTTGTGGCAGTGTGCTGCAAACCATTTTTTAATTCAAAGTTATTAAAAACCCTCCCTGAGAGTAAGGCTTGGGAAAATCTGTCCCTGAAAAACTAAACACTGAACTGAAACAGAGCTGTGTCTATGGTGATGGAGGCAGGACCCGTCTTGAGCTTACTCTCCACTCCAGCCTCTTCCCGTGTCTGCTGAGCGGAGGCTCTCTCTCTCTCGTCTGTGTTTACCCAGGCCCGACCCAAATAAACCCCGCGCCACAGCAAGCATCCGGGAGAGGCTCGCCAGCCCACATGACAGCTTACTCTACCCCGCTGGGCTGAAGAAGGAGCGCTCATCCCTTCACAGCCCTCCTTTTTTTTAGCACACCGTCGCCTCTTCAGCCAGCCCTTGTGGTGGGACTGGCCCGGCTGTGTGCCTGCGCTGGCTCCTCATGGTCCGGGGGTGGCGTAGTGTGCGTAGTGTGGCACTGGGTGGAGCTTTTCTGACCTTTATGACCTTGACCGCTGTGCTCAGCTTTTAGAGTAGGAGCCAGACGCCATCTGGACATCTCTTTTTAATGTTTCTGCCTGAATGCCTACCAGAGGTCATTTGTCACAGGTGTCGCCAAGGAAGCAGTGCGGAAGCAGACGACAAACCAACGCACTTGTGCAAATACCCACAGGCCTCTGTTTATGTGTAATGTGCGGCGTAAGAGGGGGTTGCGCTGTTTTGCCAGAGATATTCTGAAAGTGAGCGAGCGTCTTACCCCTCCCTCTGCACTCTGTGTTTCTTCTCCATTCCTTCACTTTTATTATTCTTCCCTCTCCTCGCACCTCCGCCCAGACTTTTTGTGTTTGCCCTGCCTTGGCACCATTCTCCCCACTCACGCTCCCTCCTAGCACAGTGAGAGCTTGTGTGGCCCCTGCTAAAGTCCACGCTTGAGAGAGCCAGATGCCGCTGCTCCAGTACATTCACTGAACAGCGTCTTGATTTCCACAACACCTTAAAGCACAGCGCTTCCCTGAGGGCTCCCAGCAAACAAGCTAACAGAGTCAATTACGCAAGCAGCGACACCTCTGTGCATGTTCACGGCATTGCGCTGATCCTCACCATCCAGGGCCCGCCCGCCCCGCAGCATTCTCAAAGTCTTTAGGAGTTTCCCTCTCTGGAGAACTCCGGATGCACTCGACATATATGAAACATCTGCATACGATGCGATGAACATCTTCATGAAGTCTCATAATTTGCACAGAACACAAGAGATGTAATTGCAGCCTGTCAGGAATGTGTCTAATTACAGTACAGGAAGGTCGAGCTGAAAGGGTGCCATAACTTAACAGGAGCTATAAGGTTTTTATAAGATGTTGGCGTCGATTCCTCCTCCCCTGCCCACCTGACATAAAATGGTGGGGCTTGCGTGACAACGCCTGCATGTAGCGTCCCACAGCGTCGAGAGGAAAAATCAACTCAGCCTCAGGACCCCTGTGACCTCAGTCTTTGTGCAGTTTCCAGAATCTTCTGTTTCGTCTTTTGACAGTTCCCACCATCTCTGGAGCCACTTTAGAGGGCCTGCCATACCTCACACCTCATTAGAGGGGAAATCAAAGGCGTGTTGACAGCGGACTCCTACCCACATGGAGCTGTTGCACTGAAGTGTGGTGGAGAGTGGAGTGTGGAGGTGCATTCGTGTGTCTGTCCCAGTTTAGCAAACAGACACCACACCCAGACAAAAAGGTGTCTAAGTACTCGCCAAGGTCCTATTGCCAATACTGGATCATGGCCATTCAAGTGTCTTTTCAGAAATTCTCTTTCAGATCTCTGCAGTTTTATTTATGAATGGGACAGCATTGACACCTGATGATCCTCTTCGGCTTTCTTAAGGGGTTTCACTTCACGTCTTAGTGTGTAGTCAGCGGAACCCCCACTGAGTAGGGACGCAGATAACCAACATGGACGTTTTGGACGAAGTATTTCATTCTAAAGCAAATTGAAACATTACAGGATGTCACTGCATTGACTGCTGTGCTCCTCCTCGTCCTAAACATCATTTACAGTGACAGAAATGAGGTGGAAATTGCTGAAATGTAGGGTGTGACTGCGATCTGTCCCTTTCACACAAAGTGATGACTCAATTATATGAAAAATATGTATCCTCCTGTCACTGCCAAATTTGTTTCACAGTTTTGAAATTCTAATCCTTCCTGTGGTCTGTTGAAAGCGTATGGCATACTCTCCCATGGATTGCAAAGGATCCAAAGATGGCATTGTGTGCCGTGTGGGAATGTGTGCCATGTTGTGCCTGTCTGAGACGGAGATCTGTGCCCTGTCACACAGCAGGGCTCCCCCTCTGAATGCTAATGCCCCCTCCCCTCATGCATCCAGCCAGCTGTCATCAGCGCTCCCCTCTCCCTGCCACCCCAACCTGCTTCAAAGGCCAGCGACTCAGCAGCCACTGCAGCGCTTGATAGAGAATCCACCAGCACCCACAGACCAGCTGATAGCTACCTGCCCAGCGGGTAACTGATAGCATTTTTGGGAGACGTCGTCATTTATGACACGGTGTGGGCACTGGTGGTAATGTCCACACGACGCTGTAAGCATGATGTTAATGTCATGAAGGGAAGACAGTACGCAAACAGGCAGTCAAGCTAGCAGTGAGAGGACAGAGGAGTAGCCCCATTTCCCCGAGAGGTCCTCCCCAGCAGGAGCCCTTCGCTCTCTACAGATTTATCTGGAGCTCATCTTGATTTGCCATGTGCCCATAAATCCTGCCTGGGAAATGGAGAAGCAGTGAGTCATTTGTATCTCTGTATCCTGCAATCCAGGGACTTTCAGCCAACAGCCCGTTCCCCTAAGCTAGCTAGATCTCTGCTCCCTGGCTTGGCTGGTGGACGGTGAGGGAACGAGTTTGTCCCTGTGGTGTTTGACAGAAGCATGTTTGATGCCAACAAAGATCTTCATCCGCGAGGAACGGCCTCAGCAGAGCCAAGAGAGGAAGCTTAGATAGATGACTTGCCACTGGGGTCAAGGAGAGGGGGCAAGAGAGAGGTGTAGGTACAATTGGAACTCCAAAGAGCTAATGTCCCTACATTATTTGTGTCCCCCCCTGCGTGAGGACATAGCCAATGTCCCTACAGAAGAGAGATAGAGAGACAACCAGATAACAGACAGAGAGAGAGAGAGAGAGAGAGGTGGGGATGG
The DNA here is from genome assembly GCF_900700415.2 of Clupea harengus. Taxonomy (NCBI): domain Eukaryota; kingdom Metazoa; phylum Chordata; class Actinopteri; order Clupeiformes; family Clupeidae; genus Clupea; species Clupea harengus. The sequence goes on from NW_024880028.1 coordinate 32,444, forward strand.
ACACCTCTGACTGGGTCACATAATTGAAAAAACAGATCAAAGTTGGACGCAGATATT